>NW_027455280.1:358629-427262 GCF_040206685.1 Ascaphus truei
CACCCCCCCTCCCGCCCAAGCCTCCCACTCCCGCCCCCCTCCCGCCCAAGCCTCCCACTCCCACCCCCCCTCCCGCCCAAGCCTCCCACTCCCGCCCCCCTCCCGCTCAAGCCTCCCACTCCCGCCCCCCTCCCGCTCAAGCCTCCCACTCCCGCCCAAGCCTCCCACTCCCGCCCAAAGCCTCCCACTCCCGCCCCCCTCCCGCTCAAGCCTCCCACCTCCCGCCCCCCTCCCGCTCAAGCCTCCCACTCCCGCCTCCCCTCCCGCCCAAGCCTCCCACTCCCGCCCACCTCCCACTCTGGCTCCCGCTCCCTACAGACCGCATATCGCGGTCTGTATATGTCAGCGCCCCGCCTATCTGCAGTGCGGGAGCGCTGACGGAGGGAGCGGGAGTGGGATGTTTGAGTGGGAGGGGGGGCGGGAGTGGAGGCTTGAGCGGGAGGGGGGGCGTGGCTTGAGCGGAGGGACCCGCTACTCCCCCCCTCCCTTCCTCCACAGGCTCGGGCTGGAGCTGCTGATGGAACCAACACACATACACACACGCAGGCACTCTCTCACACACACACAAACACACACACGCAAGCAGGCACTCATACACATACACACACACAGACAGAGGCAGGCACTCATACACATACACACACACAGACAGAGGCAGGCACTCACGCACTCAGACACACACATACACACACACAGACAGGCACTCACGCTGCTTTCCCCTCCACACTCCTCCCCGCGCTCCCCCGAAGCCTCTCCTCCTCCCGAAGCCTCCCCTCCTCATTGGCTCACAGCCACACCACGTGACGCGTCAACGGTAGGGATCACCATTCTCTTGTATCCCGTAGCGGCTGACACGTCACAGCGTGTAGTGAGCTGTGCAGCGAGGGGGGACCGGGCCGGCTCGGGAGGATTCCCCTGCTGGTGGGGAACGCCATTGCAGCCGCCCGCGCCGCCGGGCGCAGCGGGTCCCAGCCCTTAGCCTGAAGGTATCTAGAGGGATATTACCTTGGCTTAACCCGTCCCGTAAAGGACACACTGTTTCTGTGGGTGGTGCACGTGTTGGGCTCGCTCTGGAAACGCAGGTGATTACAGAAGGTCGCATCTGAAATTAGAGCAACAGGTTAGAGTGAAAGACTGGAGAAGGAAGAGAGATGGATCGAAAAAACAATAAAGAGAAAGCAAAACGGATGTAAAGATAGACATAGTGGAGTGGAAGAGAGAAAGAAGATGAGAAATGGGAAGAGACAGAAAATGGGAAAGAGAAAATATAGAGACTGAAAAGTACAAAGGAACGTGGGAAACGGTTCTCTGTCCACCAGCAGAAACATTATACCATACCTGCTGGAGTACGGGCGGTGGTACTGTTGGCTGCCCACTGGACTCCTTCTGTATTCTCTTCACCAGTGCCAGTGGCTGATCCTCCAGGTTAGGTCGAACCTCCTTTCTTTCCATGTGCTTCCTCTCGGGCATCAGCTTCTTCAGAACATGCTCCAGGGTTACATGAGGACTAAGTGCCTGTGGGGTGCTGGCGGGTGGGGGATGGTGTCTTGCTGCTGACTTTACATTCTTTAATGATGAAGGAACCTTCTCCCTAAAGAAATAAATGTAATGTTTATAAATTTGATTCCATGGCAGTCATGAACATCCCTACAATCTGAGAGGCCTGAATTCCCAGGCCAAACATAGTATCTGACCCCAACAACCAACACCTTCTGCCATGACAACACTGGGTCTCTTCAATGTTATATGCCTGAATCCAGAGCTGCCCTCAATGCACAAAAAGGGGTGTGTGTGCACACAAATGTACAACCGCCACGTGTGTATGAGTACAGGGGGGGGGGGGTGTATAACCACAGCGTGTGTGAGTGTGAGTGGCAAGGGGGTGTATATCCGCAATGTGTGTGCGAGTGTGGGTTCATGAATAACCACAGAGTGTGTGAGTGTGGGTTAGTAAATAACCGCAGGGTGTGTGAGTGTTGGTTAGTGAAAAACCACAGTGAGAGTGGGTTAGTGTATAACCGCAGTGTGTGAGCGGCAGGGGGGTGTATAACAGCAGTGTGTGTGTAAGTGGTAGGGGGAGTATATCTGCATTATATGTAAGTGTGAGTGTATAACCACAGTGTGTATAAGTGTGAGTTCGTGAATAACTGCAGTGTGTGTGAGTGTGGGTTAGTGTATAACCGCAGTGTGTGAGTGGCAGGGGGGTGTATAACAGCAGTGTGTGTGTAAGTGGTAGGGGGGTATATCCGCATTATATGTAAGTGTGAGTGTATAACCACAGTGTGTATAAGTGTGAGTTCGTGAATAACTGCAGTGTGTGTGAGTGTGGGTTAGTGTATAACCGCAGTGTGTGAGTGGCAGGGGGGTGTATAACAGCAGTGTGTGTGTAAGTGGTAGGGGGGTATATCCGCATTATATGTAAGTGTGAGTGTATAACCACAGTGTGTATAAGTGTGAGTTAGTGAATAACCGCAGTGTGTGTGTGAGTGTGGGTTAGTAAATAACCGCAGTGTGTGTGAGTGTGGGTTAGTGAATAACCGCAATGTGGGTGAGTGTGGGTTAGTGAATAACCGCAGTGTGTGTGTGAGTGTGGGTTAGTAAATAACCGCAGTGTGTGTGAGTGTGGGTTAGTGAATAACCGCAGTGTGTGAGTGTGTTGGTTTGTGAATAATCGCAGTGTGTGTGAGTGTGGGTTAGTGAATAACCACAGTGTGTGTGAGTGTGGGTTAGTGAATAACCACAGTGCGTGTGAGTGTGGGTTAGTGAATAACCGCAGTGTGTGAGTGTGGGTTAGTGAATAACCGCAGTGTGTGAGTGTGGATTAGTGAATAACCGTAGTATGTGAGTGTGGGTTAGTGAATAACCGCAGTGTGTGAGTGTGGGTTAGTGAATAACCGCAGTGTGTGTGAGTGTGGGTTAGTGAATAACCGCGGTGTGTGTGAGTGTGGGTTAGTGAATAACCGCAGTGTGTGAGTGTGGGTTAGTGAATAACCACAGTGTGTGTGAGTGTGGGTTAGTGAATAACCGCAGTGTGTGTGAGTGTGGGTTAGTGAATAACCGCAGTGTGTGTGAGTGTGGGTTGGTGAATAACCGCAGTGTGTGTGTGGGGGGGTTAGTGAATAACCGCAGTGTGTGTGAGTGTGGGTTAGTGAATAACCGCAGTGTGTGTGAGTGTGGGTTAGTGAATAACCGCAGTGTGTGTGAGTGTGGGTTAGTGAATAACCGCAGTGTGTGCGAGTGTTGGTTAGTGAATAACCGCAGTGTGTGCGAGTGTTGGTTAGTGAATAACCGCAGTGTGTGCGAGTGTTGGCTAGTGAATAACCGCAGTGTGTGTGAGTGTGGGTTAGTGAATAACCGCAGTGTGTGTGAGTGTGGGTTAGTGAATAACCGCAGTGTGTGTGAGTGTGGGTTAGTGAATAACCGCAGTGTGTGTGTGTGTGGGTTAGTGAATAACCGCAGTGTGTTTGAGTGTTGGTTAGTGAATAACCGCAGTGTGTGTGAGTTTGGGTTAGTGAATAACCGCAGTGTGTGTGAGTGTGGGTTAGTGTATGACCACAGTGTGTGCGAGTGTTGGTTAGTGAATAACCGCAGTGTGTGTGAGTGTGGGTTAGTGAATAACCGCAGTGTGTGTGAGTGTGGGTTAGTGTATAACCGCAGTGTGTGAGTGTTGGTTAGTGAATAACCGCAGTGTGTGTGTGTGGGTTAGTGAATAACCGCAGTGTGTGTGTGTTGGTTAGTGAATAACCGCAGTGTGTGTGAGTGTGGGTTAGTGAATAACCGCAGTGTGTGTGAGTGTGGGTTAGTGAATAACTGCGGTGTGTGAGTGTGGGTTAGTGAATAACCGCAGTGTGTGAGTGTGGGTTAGTGAATAACCGCAGTGTGTGAGTGTGGGTTAGTGAATAACCGCAGTGTGTGTGAGTATGGGTTAGTGAATAACCGCAGTGTGTGAGTGTGGGTTAGTGAATAACCGCAGTGTGTGAGTGTGGATTAGTGAATAACCGTAGTATGTGAGTGTGGGTTAGTGAATAACCGCAGTGTGTGAGTGTTGGTTAGTGAATAACCGCAGTGTGTGTGAGTGTGGGTTAGTGAATAACCGCGGTGTGTGTGAGTGTGGGTTAGTGAATAACCGCAGTGTGTGAGTGTGGGTTAGTGAATAATCACAGTGTGTGTGAGTGTGGGTTAGTGAATAACCGCAGTGTGTGTGAGTGTGGGTTAGTGAATAACCGCAGTGTGTGTGAGTGTGGGTTGGTGAATAACCGCAGTGTGTGTGTGGGGGGGTTAGTGAATAACCGCAGTGTGTGTGAGTGTGGGTTAGTGAATAACCGCAGTGTGTGTGAGTGTGGGTTAGTGAATAACCGCAGTGTGTGTGAGTGTGGGTTAGTGAATAACCGCAGTGTGTGCGAGTGTTGGTTAGTGAATAACCGCAGTGTGTGCGAGTGTTGGTTAGTGAATAACCGCAGTGTGTGTGAGTGTTGGCTAGTGAATAACCGCAGTGTGTGTGAGTGTGGGTTAGTGAATAACCGCAGTGTGTGTGAGTGTGGGTTAGTGAATAACCGCAGTGTGTGTGAGTGTGGGTTAGTGAATAACTGCGGTGTGTGAGTGTGGGTTAGTGAATAACCGCAGTGTGTGAGTGTGGGTTAGTGAATAACAGCAGTGTGTGAGTGTGGGTTAGTGAATAACGGCAGTGTGTGTGAGTATGGGTTAGTGAATAACCGCAGTGTGTGAGTGTGGGTTAGTGAATAACCGCAGTGTGTGAGTGTGGATTAGTGAATAACCGTAGTATGTGAGTGTGGGTTAGTGAATAACCGCAGTGTGTGAGTGTGGGTTAGTGAATAACCGCAGTGTGTGTGAGTGTGGGTTAGTGAATAACCGCGGTGTGTGTGAGTGTGGGTTAGTGAATAACCGCAGTGTGTGAGTGTGGGTTAGTGAATAACCACAGTGTGTGTGAGTGTGGGTTAGTGAATAACCGCAGTGTGTGTGAGTGTGGGTTAGTGAATAACCGCAGTGTGTGTGAGTGTGGGTTGGTGAATAACCGCAGTGTGTGTGTGGGGGGGTTAGTGAATAACCGCAGTGTGTGTGAGTGTGGGTTAGTGAATAACCGCAGTGTGTGTGAGTGTGGGTTAGTGAATAACCGCAGTGTGCGAGTGTGGGTTAGTGAATAACCGCAGTGTGTGCGAGTGTTGGTTAGTGAATAACCGCAGTGTGTGCGAGTGTTGGCTAGTGAATAACCGCAGTGTGTGTGAGTGTGGGTTAGTGAATAACCGCAGTGTGTGTGAGTGTGGGTTAGTGAATAACCACAGTGTGTTTGAGTGTTGGTTAGTGAATAACCGCAGTGTGTGTGAGTGTGGGTTAGTGAATAACCGCAGTGTGTGTTAGTGTGGGTTAGTGAATAACCGCAGTGTGTGTGAGTGTGGGTTGGTGAATAACCGCAGTGTGTGTGTGGGGGGGTTAGTGAATAACCGCAGTGTGTGTGAGTGTGGGTTAGTGAATAACCGCAGTGTGTGTGAGTGTAGGTTAGTGAATAACCGCAGTGTGTGTGAGTGTGGGTTAGTGAATAACCGCAGTGTGTGCGAGTGTTGGTTAGTGAATAACCGCAGTGTGTGCGAGTGTTGGTTAGTGAATAACCGCAGTGTGTGTGAGTGTTGGCTAGTGAATAACCGCAGTGTGTGTGAGTGTGGGTTAGTGAATAACCGCAGTGTGTGTGAGTGTGGGTTAGTGAATAACCGCAGTGTGTGTGAGTGTGGGTTAGTGAATAACCACAGTGTGTTTGAGTGTTGGTTAGTGAATAACCGCAGTGTGTGTGAGTTTGGGTTAGTGAATAACCGCAGTGTGTGTGAGTGTGGGTTAGTGTATGACCACAGTGTGTGCGAGTGTTGGTTAGTGAATAACCGCAGTGTGTGTGAGTGTGGGTTAGTGAATAACCGCAGTGTGTGTGAGTGTGGGTTAGTGTATAACCGCAGTGTGTGAGTGTTGGTTAGTGAATAACCGCAGTGTGTGTGTGTGTGGGTTAGTGAATAACCGCAGTGTGTGTGTGTTGGTTAGTGAATAACCGCAGTGTGTGTGAGTGTGGGTTAGTGAATAACCGCAGTGTGTGTGAGTGTGGGTTAGTGAATAACTGCGGTGTGTGAGTGTGGGTTAGTGAATAACCGCGGTGTGTGTGAGTGTGGGTTAGTGAATAACCGCAGTGTGTGAGTGTGGGTTAGTGAATAACCGCAGTGTGTGTGAGTATGGGTTAGTGAATAACCGCAGTGTATGTGAGTGTGGGTTAGTGAATAACCGCAGTGTGTGTGAGTGTGGGTTAGTGAATAACCGCAGTGTGTGTGAGTGTGGGTTAGTGAATAACCGCAGTGTGTTTGAGTGTTGGTTAGTGAATAACCGCAGTGTGTGTGAGTGTGGGTTAGTGAATAACCGCAGTGTGTGTGAGTGTGAGTGTGGGTTAGTGAATAACCGCAGTGTGTGTGAGTGTGGGTTAGTGAATAACCGCAGTGTGTGTGAGTGTGGGTTAGTGAATAACCGCAGTGTGTTTGAGTGTTGGTTAGTGAATAACCGCAGTGTGTGTGAGTGTGGGTTAGTGAATAACCGCAGTGTGTGTGAGTGTGGGTTAGTGAATAACCGCAGTGTGTGTGAGTGTGGGTTAGTGAATAACCGCAGTGTGTGTGAGTGTTGGTTAGTGAATAACCGCAGTGTGTGTGAGTGTGGGTTAGTGAATAACCGCAGTGTGTGTGAGTGTGGGTTAGTGAATAACCGCAGTGTGTGTGAGTGTGGGTTAGTGAATAACCGCAGTGTGTGAGTGTGGGTTAGTGAATAACCGCAGTGTGTGAGTGTGGGTTAGTGAATAACCGCAGTGTGTGTGAGTGTGGGTTAGTGAATAACCGCAGTGTGTGTGAGTGTGGGTTAGTGAATAACCGCAGTGTGTGAGTGTTGGTTAGTGAATAACCGCAGTGTGTGAGTGTTGGTTAGTGAATAACCGCAGTGTGTGAGTGTTGGTTAGTGAATAACCGCAGTGTGTGTGAGTGTGGGTTAATGAATAACCGCAGTGTGTGCGAGTGTGGGTTAGTGAATGACCGCAGTGTGTGAGTGTGGGTTAGTGAATAACCGCAGTGTGTGTGAGTGTGGGTTAGTGAATAACCGCGGTGTGTGAGTGTGGGTTAGTGAATAACCGCAGTGTGTGAGTGTGGGTTAGTGAATAACCGCAGTGTGTGTGAGTGTGGGTTAGTGAATAACCGCAGTGTGTGTGAGTGTGGGTTAGTGAATAACCGCAGTGTGTGTGTGTGGGGGTTAGTGAATAACCGCAGTGTGTGTGAGTGTGGGTTAGTGAATAACCGCAGTGTGTGTGAGTGTGGGTTAGTGAATAACCGCAGTGTGTGTGAGTGTGGGTTAGTGAATAACCGCAGTGTGTGTGAGTGTGGGTTAGTGAATAACCGCAGTGTGTGTGTGTGTGGGGGTTAGTGAATAACCGCAGTGTGTGAGTGTGGGTTAGTGAATAACCGCAGTGTGTGAGTGTGGGTTAGTGAATAACCGCAGTGTGTGTGAGTGTGGGTTAGTGAATAACCGCAGTGTGTGTGAGTGTGGGTTAGTGAATAACCGCAGTGTGTGTGAGTGTGGGTTAGTGAATAACCGCAGTGTGTGTGAGTGTGGGTTAGTGAATAACCGCAGTGTGTGAGTGTGGGTTAGTGAATAACCGCAGTGTGTGTGTGTGTGTGGGTTAGTGAATAACCGCAGTGTGTGAGTGTGGGTTAGTGAATAACCGCAGTGTGTGTGAGTGTGGGTTAGTGAATAACCGCAGTGTGTGTGAGTGTGGGTTAGTGAATAACCGCAGTGTGTGTGTGTGTGTGGGTTAGTGACTAACCGCAGTGTGTGTGAGTATGGGTTAGTGAATAACCGCAGTGTGTGTGAGTGTGGGTTAGTGAATAACCGCAGTGTGTGTGTGTGGGTTAGTGAATAACCGCAGTGTGTGTGAGTGTGGGTTAGTGAATAACCGCAGTGTGTGAGTGTGTGTGGGTTAGTGAATAACCGCAGTGTGTGTGAGTGTGGGTTAGTGAATAACCGCAGTGTGTGAGTGTGGGGGAGGGGTGGTAGAAACTGTACCTGCAATGGGGGCTCACAGGGCATGATCTTTTTGGAAGCTGGGGGCTTCCAGGGCTGAGCTTGCGTTTGATTGGGTAGATGGGGATCCCGTGGCTGGACACGGGCCGGAGGTGGTCCCGGGAGGTCCGATGCCCTAAAATACAATGCATATTTCTTACAGGAAGAAAAGACCCTGTAAGGTAATTCTGCGATCACAAAGGGTCATTATGTAGGAACCCATGGAGATCAGAGGTCACTTGTGAATGGAACGTAAAAGTGAACTGGTACCTTTATATTGTGGGTTTGTGTTATATAAGGGTTACAGTTTATGTGAGGAGGAGATTATAATGTATATTTACCAATGACATAAAACTGCAATAACGGAAGGATTTATAAAGCAGCTACAAAGTAACCAGCATGCACTGAGAGGGACAGGGGTCTGTGTACAATGCAATACTGTGTACAGTACAGATACAGGTTGTCGCTTGCTTAAGGAAGGGGTTCAAGTGAAAGAAACATTTTTAAGCAATCCCCAATGTGTAATTCTATCCGCCTCCCAGTGCGTTTTGTATGAGAGATTTATTATTATTATAATCCTAGCAATAAGGAGAGATACACAGAGAAATACTGAGTATTTGAAAATGTTAGTAATGGAGATACATAGAGAAATAATGAGTATTTGAGCATGCTAGTAATACTGTAGATACACAGAGAAATACTGAGTATTTGAAAATGCTTGTAATACAGTAGATACACAGAGAAATACTGAATATTTGAGAATGCTTGTAATAGATACACAGAGAAATACTGAATATTTGAGCCTCCTAGTAATATAGATGCACAGAGTAATACCGAGTATTTGAGAACAGTGATTACAAACAAGCAGATTTAGAAAGAATAACATATAGTTATAGAGAGAGAACAAGAAACGGAGATATACATATACCATCATGTAGGAAGCCATCCGAATAGTTTCTTATTCATTGTATAAAACCTTGTACAGGCATACCCCGCATTAACGTACGCAATGGGACCGGAGCATGTATGTAACTATGTAACACAGCCATACCCCGCATTAACGTACGCAATGGGACCGGAGCATGTATGTAAAGCGAAAATGTACTTAAAGTGAAGCACTACCTTTTCCCACTTATCGATGCATGTACCTTACTGCAATCGTCATATACGTGCATAACTGATGTAAATAACACATGTGTAACAGGCTCTATAGTCTCCCCGCTTGTGTAACAGGCTCTATAGTCTCCCTGCTTGCGCACAGCTTCGGTACAGGTAGGGAGCCGGTATTGCTGTTCAGGACGTGCTGACCGGCGCATGCGTGAGCTGCCGTTTGCCTATTGAGCGATATGTACTTACTCGTGAGTGTACTTAAAGTGAGTGTCCTTAAACCGGGGTATGCCTGTACAGCGCCCTGTATACAAAAGTACTATATCAAGTAAGCAATATTGCAGAACACTTACCCTCCAGAATATAGACTTTAAATCCACTGGAGATCCCCATGGTGTAATGCAGACTGGATACAGCCATCGTCCTGTGTGACAGTCTGGGGAACATTCCTGTCTGTGCTATGGGCTTCTGCTTTTATATGATCACTCAAAGCAGGAGCAGCCAATGAGAAGGGCTCACACCTACCCCCCTCTCCTTCTTACCTTCCCAAAATTCTTCACCTCCACCCTCTCTCCTCATCTCCCCCTCTTCCTCCCTCCCCCCTCTCTTTCTCACTTCCCCTCTCTGCCTCACTCTCCACCTCTTCCTCACCCCTTCCTTCTTCTTCACCTCCACTCTCTCTCCTTGCCTCACCCTCTCTTCCTCACTCTCCACCTCTTCCTCACCCCCCTATCTTCCTCACCTCCCCAACTCTGCCTCACTCTCCCCCTCTCTTCCTCATCCCTTCCCTCTTCTTCACCTCTACCCTCTCTCCTCGCCTCCCCCTCTCTTCCTCACTCTCCCCCTCTATTCCTCACCTCTTCTTCACCTCCACCCTCTAATCTCACCTCACCCGTCTTCCTCACTCCCCCCTTCCCTCTTCTTCACCTCCACTCTCTCCTCCTCACCTTTCCCATTCTGATTTCCCCCTCTCTCTCATTGTGCCTCTGTTTCTCCTCCTCACTTCTTACATTAACCCCCTCCATCTCCTGACTGTCTCCCCTCCCCTCAGTGTATCACACTGATGTCATGTGTGTCAACACAACAAGATCCAACTCATTCACCCAGGACAAGGCAGGGAACCAATCAAGCACTGAAATGGTTGGCACAATGTGTGGGGGATGGGGATCCTGCCCAGTATCCCTGTCCGTGCCAGAGATAAGCAGAGCTTCACTGCACCCTGCAGATAAGTACCAGGGAAACAGCCAGTGAACACAGGTAATAGAGAGGAGGGGAGGCACAGACAGTGCAGGAGGGCAGATAATAGAGCAGAGATAGAGAGGAGGGGAGGCACAGACAGTGCAGGAAGGCAGATAATAGAGCAGAGATAGAGAGGAGGGGGAGGCACAGAGACAGTGCAGGAAGGCAGATAATAGAGCAGAGATAGAGAGGAGGGGGAGGCACACAGACAGTGCAGGAAGGCAGATAATAGAGCAGAGATAGAGAGGAGGGGGAGGCACAGAGACAGTGCAGGAGGGCAGATAATAGAGCAGAGATAGAGAGGAGGGGGAGGCACAGACAGTGCAGGAAGGCAGATAATAGAGCAGAGATAGAGAGGAGGGGGAGGCACAGAAAGTGCAGGAGGGCAGATAATAGAGCAGAGATAGAGAGGAGGGGGAGGCACAGACAGTGCAGGAAGGCAGATAATAGAGCAGAGATAGAGAGGAGGGGGAGGCACAGACCAAGCAGGAAGGCAGATATTAGAGCAGAGATAGAGAGGAGGGGGAGGCACAGAGACAGTGCAGGAAGGCAGATAATAGAGCAGAGATAGAGAGGAGGGGGAGGCACAGAGACAGTGCAGGAGGGCAGATAAAAGAGCAGAGATAGAGAGGATGGGGAGGCACAGACAGTGCAGGAAGGCAGATAATAGAGCAGAGATAGAGAGGAGGGGGAGGCACAGACAGTGCAGGAGGGCAGATAATAGAGCAGAGATAGAGAGGAGGGGGAGGCACAGACAGTGCAGGAAGGCAGATAATAGAGCAGAGATAGAGAGGAGGGGGAGGCACAGACAGTGCAGGAGGGCAGATAATAGAGCAGAGATAGAGAGGAGGGGGAGGCACAGACAGTGCAGGAAGGCAGATAATAGAGCAGAGATAGAGAGGAGGGGGAGGCACACAGACAGTGCAGGAAGGCAGATAATAGAGCAGAGATAGAGAGGAGGGGGAGGCACAGAAAGTGCAGGAGGGCAGATAATAGAGCAGAGATAGAGAGGAGGGGGAGGCACAGACAGTGCAGGAAGGCAGATAATAGAGCAGAGATAGAGAGGAGGGGGAGGCACAGACAGTGCAGGAAGGCAGATAATAGAGCAGAGATAGAGAGGAGGGGGAGGCACAGAGACAGTGCAGGAAGGCAGATAATAGAGCAGAGATAGAGAGGAGGGGGAGGCACACAGACAGTGCAGGAAGGCAGATAATAGAGCAGAGATAGAGAGGAGGGGGAGGCACAGAAAGTGCAGGAGGGCAGATAATAGAGCAGAGATAGAGAGGAGGGGGAGGCACAGACAGTGCAGGAAGGCAGATAATAGAGCAGAGATAGAGAGGAGGGGGAGGCACAGACCAAGCAGGAAGGCAGATATTAGAGCAGAGATAGAGAGGAGGGGGAGGCACAGAGACAGTGCAGGAAGGCAGATAATAGAGCAGAGATAGAGAGGAGGGGGAGGCACAGAGACAGTGCAGGAAGGCAGATAATAGAGCAGAGATAGAGAGGAGGGGGAGGCACAGACAGTGCAAGAAGGCAGATAATAGAGCAGAGATAGAGAGGAGGGGGAGGCACAGAGACAGTGCAGGAGGGCAGATAAAAGAGCAGAGATAGAGAGGATGGGGAGGCACAGAGACAGTGCAGGAGGGCAGATAATAGAGCAGAGATAGAGAGGAGGGTGAGGCACAGAGACAGTGCAGGAGGGCAGATAATAGAGCAGAGATAGAGAGGAGGGGGAGGCACAGAGACAGTGCAGGAGGGCAGATAATAGAGCAGAGATAGAGAGGAGGAGGAGGCACAGAGACAGTGCAGGAAGGCAGATAATAGAGCAGAGATAGAGAGGAGGGGAGGCACAGACAGTGCAGGAGGGCAGATAATAGAGCAGAGATAGAGAGGAGGGGGAGGCACAGACAGTGCAGGAGGGCAGATAATAGAGCAGAGATAGAGAGGAGGGGGAGGCACAGAGACAGTGGAGGAAGGCAGATAATAGAGGAGAGATAGAGAGGAGGGGGAGGCACAGAGACAGTGCAGTAAGGCAGATAATAGAGCAGAGATAGAGAGGAGGGGAGGCACAGACAGTGCAGGAGGGCAGATAATAGAGCAGAGATAGAGAGGAGGGGGAGGCACAGAGACAGTGCAGGAGGGCAGATAATAGAGCAGAGATAGAGAGGAGGGGGAGGCACAGAGACAGAGCAGGAGGGCAGATAATAGAGCAGAGATAGAGAGGAGGGGGAGGCACAGAGACAGTGCAGGAAGGCAGATAATGGAGCAGAGATAGAGAGGAGGGGGAGGCACAGACAGTGCAGGAGGACAGATAATAGAGCAGAGATAGAGAGGAGGGGGAGGCACAGACAGTGCAGGAGGGCAGGTAATAGAGCAGAGATAGAGATGAGGGGGAGGCACAGACAGTGCAGGAAGGCAGATAAAAGAGCAGAGATAGAGAGGAGGGGGAGGCACAGAGACAGTGCAGGAGGGCAGATAATAGAGCAGAGATAGAGAGGAGGGAGAGGCCCAGAGACAGTGCAGGAATGCAGATAATAGAGCAGAGATAGAGAGGAGGGGGAGGCACAGACGGTGCAGGAAGGCAGATAATAGAGCAGAGATAGAGAGGAGGGGGAGGCACAGACAGTGCAGGAAGGCAGATAATAGAGCAGAGATAGAGAGGAGGGGGAGGCACAGAGACAGTGGAGGAAGGCAGATAATAGAGCAGAGATAGAGAGGAGGGGGAGGCACAGAGACAGTGCAGGAGGGCAGATAATAGAGCAGAGATAGAGAGGAGGGTGAGGCACAGAGACAGTGCAGGAGGGCAGATAATAGAGCAAAGATAGAGAGGAGGGGGAGGCACAGAGACAGTGCAGGAGGGCAGATAATAGAGCAGAGATAGAGAGGAGGGGGAGGCACAGAGACAGTGCAGGAGGGCAGATAATAGAGCAGAGATAGAGAGGAAGGGGAGGCACAGAGACAGTGCAGGAGGGCAGATAATAGAGCAGAGATAGAGAGGAGGGGGAGACACAGAGACAGTGCAGGAAGGCAGATAATAGAGCAGATATAGAGAGGAGGGGGAGGCACAGAGACAGTGCAGGAAGGCAGATAATAAAGCAGAGATAGAGAGGAGGGGGAGGCACAGAGACAGTGCAGGAAGGCAGGTAATAGAGCAGAGATAGAGAGGATGGGGAGGCACAGAGACAGTGCAGGAGGGCAGATAATAGAGCAGAGATAGAGAGGAGGGGGAGGCACAGAGACAGTGCAGGAAGGCAGATAATAGAGCAGAGATAGAGAGGAGGGGAGGCACAGACAGTGCAGGAGGGCAGATAATAGAGCAGAGATAGAGAGGAGGGGGAGGCACAGAGACAGTGCAGGAGGGCAGATAATAGAGCAGAGATAGAGAGGAGGGGGAGGCACAGAGACAGTGGAGGAAGGCAGATAATAGAGCAGAGATAGAGAGGAGGGGGAGGCACAGAGACAGTGCAGGAGGGCAGATAATAGAGCAGAGATAGAGAGGAGGGTGAGGCACAGAGACAGTGCAGGAGGGCAGATAATAGAGCAAAGATAGAGAGGAGGGGGAGGCACAGAGACAGTGCAGGAGGGCAGATAATAGAGCAGAGATAGAGAGGAGGGGGAGGCACAGAGACAGTGCAGGAGGGCAGATAATAGAGCAGAGATAGAGAGGAAGGGGAGGCACAGAGACAGTGCAGGAGGGCAGATAATAGAGAAGAGATAGAGAGGAGGGGGAGACACAGAGACAGTGCAGAAGGGCAGATAATAGAGCAGAGATAGAGAGGAGGGGGAGACTCAGAGACAGTGCAGGAGGGCAGATAATAGAGCAGAGATAGAGAGGAGGGGAGGTACAGACAGTGCAGGAGGGCAGATAATAGAGCAGAGATAGAGAGGAGGGGGAGGCACAGACAGTGCAGGAGGGCAGATAATAGAGCAGAGATAGAGAGGAGGGGGAGGCACAGGTTGTCCCTTTTTTAATCACGAGGACTTATTTTGTGTCTGATATTTTGTAACATTTTCAAAACCTAAACAGTTATTACAAGTACATTGTGTTTCAAAATAAAAAAATATATAATATTTTTATTGTTTCTGAAAATATTCGACTGATAGTGATTATTTTATAGGGAAAGAGCAGGACACTTACCTTTAATGAATGTTTTATTTAGCAAACAGCCTTATCATAAAACAGTCTGAATTAAGATTGTAAAAATATTCACCAGCATTTGGTTACCACAGAAACCTTAGGCTGCGTCCATGGTCATTAGGCGCTGACCCGTGCTGGGCGCGCTGACGCTTGTCACTGAGCCCGTGCAGCCGCAATTAGAGCGGCTTTAGCAGGGGCTCGCGTACGCTTCCGCTGGCGTGCGGAGGCGTACCACTTAAAACATTTTTAGTTTTGGCGCTCACGGGAGCGCAGGGCCGGTCACGTGAGCGGTTCACCCAATGAGGGCGAACCAGCTCCGTGACGGCACTGGCCCGCCCCCGACACGACCCTGGACGGCGCACGAACTAAGAACCGCTTTCCCTCCGCCTCAGCGCGCCTCCGCACGCCTCAGCGCGCCTCCGCACGGCTGCAGTCACCATGCACTCAGCCTTAGTATGAAAACTTAATTTGGTCTTGTCATCTACTGTATATTTAAGCAATGCGATGTTCCCTGGTAGTTCCCTTTGGTCCTGGCCGGTGCTCACTGATCCTTTTGAAAGATGGGTGACACAAACATGATTTACTGCAACATATTTACAGTAAGCAGGGAGGTGTTTAGGGGGACAGGGATCTTTGCAGTAAGCAGGGGGGTGTTGAGGGGGACAGGGATCTGGGGGGTGTACTGTGGCAGTGCCAGGGCAGGTCTGTGCATGTTTCAGGGCAGACAGACATGTTCCCAAAAACAATCCAGTTGGTTTACATACTTTTAATTCTTGTATAGGATCACAAGGTATGTGCAGGAACATGCTATGAGGACAGGAGCGTGGCAGGCCACAGGAGCGTGGCAGGCCACAGGAGCGTGGCAGGCCACAGGACTCTACACTGAGCCTGCACTGTCTTCAAAAGCAATTATACAACAATATTTTGCTTCTGAAAATAAAAAAAACCTGGTATAAAAACACATTAGCAAATGTAACAATAAAGTTGTTTATTTAAAGATCTTATATATTTATAATCTCACTAGCTGATATACCCGGCGTTGCCCGGGATTAAAATTTCCCGCTCCCTCCTCTCTCTCCGCTCCCACCCTCTCTCTTCGCTCCCCCCTCTCTCTCTGCTCTACCCATCTCTCGCAGCTTCGGTCCCACCCCCCACCCTGCGCAGCTCCGGTCGTGCCCCCTATGCGCAGCTCCGGTCGTCCTCCCCTGCACGGCTCCGGTCGTCCCCCCATCCTGTGCGGTGCGGCTCTGGTCGCCCCCCCCCCCCCCCGTGCAGCTTCGGTCCCCCCCCCCCTGCGCAGCTCCGGTCCCCCCTCTCTCCCCCGCTACACAGCTCTGGTCCCATCCCCTGCACAGCTCCTGCAGCCCCCCCACCCCTGCACAGCTCCGGCGGCCCCCCCGCTCCCTGAGGCGGCAGTGCCGGGAGGCGGCAGAAGTGCCGGGAGGCGGCGGTGGAGGGGGGGGGGGGGGGTTGCGCTGAGGGGAGATAGTACGGCGGTCCCTGCTGAAGGGAGATAGTGCGGGAGTGGTGAGGAGGAGAATGGCCGATGGAGGTGACGTGTTGCCCCCCCCCCCCGCATGTTCCCCCGGCTGCTCTTTCCCCACCCCCCCTCCCTGGCGCTCCCAGTCACCGCTGAGTGTGGCTAAGCGCAGGGTGAGGAGAAGCTCCAGGGGAGGTTACCTGCAGTGTGGAGGAGAAGCGGGCGAGTGAGGAGTATTGAAGATTGCCTGTGAGCCCCTGTGTGTGACGTCAGCCCACTGTGACGTCACAAACCCTGCCCCTCAGCCAATGGGAGAGTTTGCCAGCGAGAGGGGCCAACCAATCAGAAAAAGCACAACACCACAAACAACGCCACACACAACCATTTCACTTTTATAGATATAGATAAGCGAGCCCGGTAACAGCAGATTTTCTTATACCTTCTCTATTCTATGAATAAGCATCCTCCAGTGTACCAGTGAAGCACCGTGTTTTTACCCCATTAGCGCACAAACTAAAACACGTGTGTCATCTCAACCATTGTTTTTTGAAAGCACATCTGTTAAATAAAGCCCTAGCGTTAACGCCACGCATTGCATTGTGGGGGCAATGTCAGCAACATAAAAAGTGTTTCACCTATGGTGAAACAAAAACTACTGCAACATTGCACAAAGGCTGCATGTAGGTGTTTTTTGTTTCAGCATAGGTGATCTTTCATAGCATTTACATTGCACTTTTCATGCACTTTTTATGTCTACGTTGCATATTATATGCTTGCAGTGACTTGTAGCCACTCTATAGGGCTATTACTCTGTTTGCAATTCTGCATGTACGCGGTGTTGTTTCACTTTAGGGGATTAATCACAGCTGAATAATATTTTTTGTCACTCTTTATTTATAATTATTTTTATGCTGGTATTTTAGCCTGTTAGATCCTGTGAGATCTGAATACATATTCTATTTACGCTAATCCCTGGTGCGCTGTGTGCATATTCTTTTTCGTTTTTTTCGGAGGTATCTCACTCAGGAGTCTGTGGGGAGTGACTCCATGCGCCTAGCAGCAAAGGGATTGGTTTTCTTATAAGATTTTCAAGACAGCACGAGTGCGGAATTCTCGAATTGTGTTCTTCTTTCCTTTTAGCATAATCCTGCACACACCTAGTGTTACCAGGTGGCTCCTCCAAAAATACTGGACACAATGGTGAAAAGTGTGATGTGCTCGAGACACACACACCCCACACCCATCTCAGCTCTCTCTGCTCCATGCTGTTTCCTCCTCTCTTTGGCTCCACCCCACACCTGCTCCTGATTGGCTGCATTACCCAGCAGCAGCCAATCAGGATGGAGGAAGCTGCCCATCCCCCTAGCAACAGCCAGGCCAACAGCCAGGCCATCAGAGCAACTGATGTGGAAGGAGGTCCAACCTTAAAAGAATTTTGGAAGGGTTACAACATTCTCCATGCAGTGAGAAACATCGGAGAGACATGGAATGAGGTGAAACAATCCAATTTAAATGGAGTTTGGTGTAAGTTGTGCTCTGATTTTGAGTCTGATGTCCAAGGCCTTACAGAGACTGTTGCAGAAGTTACAGAAACTGTTGTGCAAATGGCCAGAGATCTCAACTTGGAGGTGGAAACCGAGGATATTGAGGAGTTGCTCGCCTCACATTCTAACGACTTGAGCAATGAAGACCTCATGCAATTAGAAGAGAAAATATTGCTGAAGAGGAGGCCCACCAATCTGCTGATGTGGCACAGCCACGTAAATCTTTAACAAAAATGTTGACTGCGGCATTCAAGCACATTGATAGCGCACTGGCCATATTTGAGGAAAATGACCCCAACATTGAACGGAGTTCAACAGTCAGTCATGGGGTGTCTAACCAAATCAGCTGCTATAGAGAGATCTACAGGCAGAAAAGGAAAGGATCTGTCCAGACTTCATTGAAGAGCTTCTTCAAGAGGCCCAAACCTTCAGGTCCACCTACATCACCCCCAAGAAGTCTGCTGAAGATCCCCTCCCAATCATCTTCCTCCAATAATTGATGTTTTTGTTGTTTTTTGCTCATAATGTATATTACTGTACAGAATATAGTTTTATTTTACCGTTCTGGAATCAATAAATATAATGTTTACATAATAATCTATGTGTGTGCTGCATATCTATTGCTTGAGTAAAATATTTTGTGTATTTTATCATTAAAAATTCCTTCAGGAACGGAACGATTTAAACAGTGTTCCTATGGAAAATGTGATTCGCTTTACGACGCTTCGCTATCCGACGCCATTTTGAGTAACACATTGCAAGGTAATACCGGTATAAACATACACGCCCAGAGAGGTAATACCGGTATATACATACATGCCCAGAGAGGTAATACCGGTATACACATACACGCCCAGAGAGGTAATACCAGTACACACATACACACCCAGAGAGGTAATACCGGTATACACATACACGCCCAGAGAGGTAATACCGGTATACACATACACACCCAGAGAGGTAATACCGGTATAAACATACACGCCCAGAGAGGTAATACCGGTATAAACATACACGCCCAGAGAGGTAATACCGGTATACACGTACACACCCAGAGAGGCAATACCGGTATACACATACACGCCCAGAGAGGTAATACCGGTATATACATACATGCCCAGAAAGGTAATACCGGTATACTCGTACACACCCAGAGAGGTAATACCGGTATAAACATACACGCCCAGAGAGGTAATACCGGTATAAACATACACGCCCAGAGAGGTAATACCGGTATAAACGTACACACCCAGAGAGGCAATACCGGTATACACATACACGCCCAGAGAGATAATACCGGTATATACATACACACCCAGAGAGGTAATACCGGTATACACATACACGCCCAGAGAGATAATACCGGTATACACATACACGCCCAGAGAGGTAATACCGGTATACACATACACGCCCAGAGAGGTAATACCGGTATAAAACATACACGCCCAGAGAGGTAATACCGGTATACACATACACGCCCAGAGAGGTAATACCGGTATACACATACACGCCCAGAGAGGTAATACCGGTATACACATACACGCCCAGAGAGGTAATACCGGTATACACATACACACCCAGAGAGGTAATACCGGTATAAACATACACGCCCAGAGAGGTAATACCGGTATAAACATACACGCCCAGAGAGGTAATACCGGTATACACGTACACACCCAGAGAGGCAATACCGGTAATAATTGATGTTTTTGTTGTTTTTTGCTCATAATGTATATTACTGTACAGAATATAGTTTTATTTTACCGTTCTGGAATCAATAAATATAATGTTTACATAATAATCTATGTGTGTGCTGCATATCTATTGCTTGAGTAAAATATTTTGTGTATTTTATCATTAAAAATTCCTTCAGGAACGGAACGATTTAAACAGTGTTCCTATGGAAAATGTGATTCGCTTTACGACGCTTCGCTATCCGACGCCATTTTGAGTAACACATTGCAAGGTAATACCGGTATAAACATACACGCCCAGAGAGGTAATACCGGTATATACATACATGCCCAGAGAGGTAATACCGGTATACACATACACGCCCAGAGAGGTAATACCAGTACACACATACACACCCAGAGAGGTAATACCGGTATACACATACACGCCCAGAGAGGTAATACCGGTATACACATACACACCCAGAGAGGTAATACCGGTATAAACATACACGCCCAGAGAGGTAATACCGGTATAAACATACACGCCCAGAGAGGTAATACCGGTATACACGTACACACCCAGAGAGGCAATACCGGTATACACATACACGCCCAGAGAGGTAATACCGGTATATACATACATGCCCAGAAAGGTAATACCGGTATACTCGTACACACCCAGAGAGGTAATACCGGTATAAACATACACGCCCAGAGAGGTAATACCGGTATAAACATACACGCCCAGAGAGGTAATACCGGTATAAACGTACACACCCAGAGAGGCAATACCGGTATACACATACACGCCCAGAGAGATAATACCGGTATATACATACACACCCAGAGAGGTAATACCGGTATACACATACACGCCCAGAGAGATAATACCGGTATACACATACACGCCCAGAGAGGTAATACCGGTATACACATACACGCCCAGAGAGGTAATACCGGTATAAAACATACACGCCCAGAGAGGTAATACCGGTATACACATACACGCCCAGAGAGGTAATACCGGTATACACATACACGCCCAGAGAGGTAATACCGGTATACACATACACGCCCAGAGAGGTAATACCGGTATACACATACACACCCAGAGAGGTAATACCGGTATAAACATACACGCCCAGAGAGGTAATACCGGTATAAACATACACGCCCAGAGAGGTAATACCGGTATACACGTACACACCCAGAGAGGCAATACCGGTAATAATTGATGTTTTTGTTGTTTTTTGCTCATAATGTATATTACTGTACAGAATATAGTTTTATTTTACCGTTCTGGAATCAATAAATATAATGTTTACATAATAATCTATGTGTGTGCTGCATATCTATTGCTTGAGTAAAATATTTTGTGTATTTTATCATTAAAAATTCCTTCAGGAACGGAACGATTTAAACAGTGTTCCTATGGAAAATGTGATTCGCTTTACGACGCTTCGCTATCCGACGCCATTTTGAGTAACACATTGCAAGGTAATACCGGTATAAACATACACGCCCAGAGAGGTAATACCGGTATATACATACATGCCCAGAGAGGTAATACCGGTATACACATACACGCCCAGAGAGGTAATACCAGTACACACATACACACCCAGAGAGGTAATACCGGTATACACATACACGCCCAGAGAGGTAATACCGGTATACACATACACACCCAGAGAGGTAATACCGGTATAAACATACACGCCCAGAGAGGTAATACCGGTATAAACATACACGCCCAGAGAGGTAATACCGGTATACACGTACACACCCAGAGAGGCAATACCGGTATACACATACACGCCCAGAGAGGTAATACCGGTATATACATACATGCCCAGAAAGGTAATACCGGTATACTCGTACACACCCAGAGAGGTAATACCGGTATAAACATACACGCCCAGAGAGGTAATACCGGTATAAACATACACGCCCAGAGAGGTAATACCGGTATAAACGTACACACCCAGAGAGGCAATACCGGTATACACATACACGCCCAGAGAGATAATACCGGTATATACATACACACCCAGAGAGGTAATACCGGTATACACATACACGCCCAGAGAGATAATACCGGTATACACATACACGCCCAGAGAGGTAATACCGGTATACACATACACGCCCAGAGAGGTAATACCGGTATAAAACATACACGCCCAGAGAGGTAATACCGGTATAAACATACACGCCCAGAGATGTAATACCGGTATACACATACATGGCCAGAGACGTAATACCAGTATACACATACACGTCCAGAGAGGTAGTACCGGTATACACATACATATCCAGAGGGGTAATACCGGTATACACGTACACGCCCAGAGAGGTAATATCGGTATACACGTACACACCCAGAGAGGCAATACCGGTATACACATACACGTCCAGAGAGGTAATACCGGTATACACATACATGTCCAGAGAGGTAATACCGGTATACACATACACGCCCAGAGAGGTAATACCGGTATACACATACACGCCCAGAGAGTTAATACCGGTATACACATACGCGCCCAGAGAGGTAATACCGGTATTCATATACACACCCAGAGAGGTAATACCAGTATACACATTCACGCCCAGAGAGGTAATACCGGTATACACATACACGCCCAGAGAGGTAATACCGGTATACACATACACAACCAGAGAGGTAATACCGGTATACACATACACGTCCAGAGAGGTAGTACCGGTATACACATACATATCCAGAGGGGTAATACCGGTATACACGTACACGCCCAGAGAGGTAATATCGGTATACACGTACACACCCAGAGAGGCAATACCGGTATACACATACACGTCCAGAGAGGTAATACCGGTATACACATACATGTCCAGAGAGGTAATACCGGTATACACATACACGCCCAGAGAGGTAATACCGGTATACACATACACGCCCAGAGAGTTAATACCGGTATACACATACGCGCCCAGAGAGGTAATACCGGTATTCATATACACACCCAGAGAGGTAATACCAGTATACACATTCACGCCCAGAGAGGTAATACCGGTATACACATACACGCCCAGAGAGGTAATACCGGTATACACATACACAACCAGAGAGGTAATACCGGTATACACATACACGCCCAGAGAGGTAATACCGGTATACACATACACGCCCAGAAAGGTAATACCGGTATACTCGTACACACCCAGAGAGGTAATACCGGTATACACATACACGTCCAGAGAGGTAATACCGGTATACACATACACGTCCAGAGAGGTAATACCGGTATACACGTACACACCCAGAGAGGCAATACCGGTATACACGAACACATCCAGAGAGGTAATACCGGTATACACATACACGTCCAGAGAGGTAATACCAGTATACACATACACGCCCAGAGAGGTAATACCGGTATACACATACACGCCCAGAGAGGTAATACCGGTATACATGTACACGCCCAGAGAGGTAATACCGGTATACACGTACACACCCAGAGAGGCAATACCGGTGTAGCCAGGTCACCTTTTTCCCTCCTTCACCCCCCAGGGAGCCTCCGTGGCCACGGACGCTGTCGGGTACTGCCAGAGGCAAGCGGCAAACCCGACGGCCATTCAGGAGGGTGGGGGCCGAGGAGGGAGCTCGCCGGAGTGCAGGAGATCTCCGGCGGCTCTTGCACAGGGCGCCGCCATTGCGCTTCAACTCGCGCATGCGCAGTGAGTCCCCGGCGGCCCAGTTAGCTCGCGCATGCGCAGGGAGGCTGCGAGAGACAGGGCAGAGTCGCGCATGCGCAGGGAGAACCCTAGAGCCAGGGAACAGTTGCGTGAGGGCAGGGAAGGCGCAGGAGAGTCACGCGAGAGTAAGGGAAGTTAGTGAGAGGTTGCGGCGGCCATTACAGGTTTGTGTAGGCAGAGGGAAGGCACGCACGAGGCCTCAATGTTATTGTAGGGGCCTCGGGACTACAATTCCCATGAGGCATAGCGAGGCAGGCACCAGGTGCTTGATAGGAGCCAATAGGGCTGCAGGACTGCCCTGGAGGAAAGAGATACATTTCCCGGGCTTTGCATGAGTCACGTCAGTTGGAGCAGAGGAGCTGAAGGGGAAGGAAGGATGCGGGGAGTGAGTGCAGCTCCTGCATCCTGATAGGTACCCTCACCCTCCAGGTAGGCCCCAACTCCCCACCAGGTTAGTGGGTAACTGATAAGGGACGGCCCTAGATAGGGAGGTCACCCTTAGGTGTGTGTAAGGTGCAGGTTTGGCAGTGCCACAGCGGGTAGTGCTGTGCGCACTGGCAAATAGGCACAGCGTGCGAGCAGTGTGTTTGCTGCGGGTCACTCAGGTTAGTCGGTTGTTAGTGGGAGTCAAGACTGGGCCTCGTTAGGGGAGTAGGAATACTATTAACCCCTTAGGTCCCAAATAGACTCTCCCTCTCCAGTGAATGGTGTGTACCGTTCTGTGTGTGTTGTGCTGCATGTGCTGGGCGCAGTGTGTGCAGCGTGTGTGCATCCCTGCAGGCTGACAGTGTGAGCTGTGTGTCGGCTGCAGGTGCGTTAGGCTGTTAGGAGTATCTAGTAGTAGTAGTAGATACAGTTAGGGACTGGGTAGCTAGGGGAGTGGGGCAGGGTATTACTCCGCAGGCCCTAGGAGAGTTCCCCTAAGCCACCCAGGTTGCGGTTCATCAGGGACAGGCCCTAGGTTAGGGTTCCTGTCACGCTAGGATTAGTTAAGGATAGACAGGGATAGCGGCGTGGCTGTTCCTGTGGTTCGGTTGCTGTACCAAGAGACTGTTGTGTTCCCGTGAAGCGGTGGGACCCTCGTTGGGGTCCACTGCAGAAGTACCTGGATAGGATCAGACGGACGTCTGACCCTTTTAGAAGACAGTTGCAGTCCCGAGCATCGGAGTGCTCGGAAGGTACCTCTGTATATATTAAGTGCACCACCGGGCCCCAACACAGGGAAGCGCTATCCCTCACACTCACACTGGTCTTTATTGCTGTGGACATTCCAGAGACTGAGGGGAATGTGATGATAGACATGTGGGTGGGGGGGATGGTACGCAGTTGTATTGATGCACTGGTATTGATATAGTGTTTTGAAGTAAGGTGTTGTCATTGTTCATTCAGTAAACCTGTTATCCATAATACTGTGTATGTGGTTTCTGAGTGGGTTCCTATGTAGGGTCATTCTACATTTCCATAGAATCCTACATAGGTGGAGGCGCTGCAAACGAAGATCCGTTCCAGAGGATTCACCCCAGGCTCTCATTAGCGGAGGCTCAGACCTCCTGTGAGCCTGACAGGTATACGCACCACACCGGTAACACTACATGTTCTACTCACCCACACTATATATGAGATTGGGTGGGGTGGAATACCCGTTACATTTGGAGGCGCTGCTGAGAGAGACCTGGGGTGCCCTGTTTTCATTTTTCTAAATTGTGCTATTTTTGTTCGCCATGAAGAAGTCACGTGCTGATTTCCCGCCCGCGCGGGAAAATGTTGCAGACTGTCCGAGCTTGGCGGGAAACCCTAAGCCCCGCCCCCGCCAACTGAATAACTCTGTGCCGAGCCAGAGTCACTTAATGAAAGAGTGTGCTGCCCCTCCTTCAGATTCCACCAGGGGGAGTAGGCCCAGTGCGCCTTCACCCGTAACTGCTGTCTCCATCAAAGAAAGTACGGGATGCAAAGAAAATTGCTCGCCGTCATATGGACTATGGCAGACTAAGGCCGGGTGCGTATCCTTTTTGTTGTGCCCGTGTATGATCGAATCATTGAGTCCGTCGGGTAGTATGAACTTTGGTGTTTTGACGTGCCTGATAAAGGGGCGGTTGGAAGACGCGAACGAGGATGGGTGCCGGGAATGTTTCTGTAACAACGGTGACTGCTCCTTTTGTAAATTGGCCTGGGGACGCATGTGTGGCTGCTGCAGGATACCGACTCTGCAACCCGTGCCGTTGGCGGCTACAGGACAGCCCGAGGAAAAGGGCACTGTGGCCGACATAAATGAAATAGACTCTTGGTTTTCTGATAATGATGATGAAACAGACTGTAAGGGAATACACCCCAATGTGTATGTGTCCTGGCACGTGCCAGGAGTGAAAGCCCTTACATTAATGTGCACATGCCTGCAAAAAGCTTATGTCCAAGGAGCCGACCTATTTCAGCTACCGCTAGATTTCAAGACCGGCACCGTGGATGGAGAACTGAGCATACAGTATTTTAGCCCCACATGTGACTGTTCTAGAGCGGCATTGGCGTGGGAGCCTCAATGTGAAGATTGCGGTGCCTGGTTCTTAAAACCTATTGTGCCCCAGCCTGAAGAGCCGGTCAGTATAACTAACCCATCTACCTTTCTCATAGACATTTCGGAGGGCCAGTGCGCCCAAGTGAACCTTCTAGACCTGGTTCCTGAGCAGGAACCACAGAACCCGGATCAGCCCATCTTGGAGCCGAGCAACACGTTGGCGGAGGATCCGATCGTGATGTTGCCAGCGGACAAGGTTGAATCCCCATCGGTGGCGATGCGCCTACCGGCGAACCACCCCAGCAGTGAGACAGAGGAATCACAGGGTAAGGTGTATATACCCCCACCTTCTTCTAGTGAATCCAGCGACCCGTCACTTGTGGTGATGCGCCTGCCGGCCGACCACTTCAGTGACACCAAGGAACACACTATCTCGGCGAATGCAGAGCCTGCTGTGGGCCCGTGTGCCCTAGAGGAAGTGTGTCCCGATGTTGCGGACCCGGCTGTGGGCCCGTGTGCCCTACAATGGTCAGTACGACCTACTACAGAGGTACAATCGGTCCTAGAATGGGGACCAGTACCTAACGCCGACAAGGGTGAGTCGACTGCCCCAGGGGTGTCGGGGGTGAGCCTCCAGGTGACCGCGGAGCACGATGGCTCCTTAAGTCTGGTCGCCCGGGCGAAGGGCTCCCCTCTTCATCGCGTCCTGGCGGAGGTGTCCTCATTAGAAGGTAGCTGTCCAGAGGAGAGAGTGGACCAGTGTCTTCCGCCGATCCTTCCGGAAGAAGGGAAGCCCATCGTCAGCCAGCCGAGTGGTAAGGAACCCCCTTGTTCCTCACAGACTCCGATGGAGGTGGCCGTGAAGAAGGCCAAAGCTATGGTTCCTGAGCGGAGTGTGAGCCCGTGTGCTCCGACACAAGTGGTCCCAGGACTGGGATCCAACGCTCCCGAGTTTTCAGCGCGTAAGTGGACTGCCCCAGAAGTGCCGGGGGCAGGTTCCGATACCACCAAGGTGGGAACTGACAGCGTCCCCGAGGACCTGTTGGCCACCATGAATCACCGCAGGGGTAAGGTGTCTACTTTTCCCCCCCTGCCAGGTGAAACCGAGACATTTCCCAGTGCTCGCTTCTCAGTGGAAGCCTCACAAGTCCGTAGGGACAAGGACTGTGTAAAGGACGATCCAGGGAGACTGGCCTCCTTTATGCCCAAAAAGGAGCGTGCCATTCGCCAGGTGGTGGACCGCGGGAAAGGTCCTGGCCTCCTGGTCTACCGCATCCCTGCCGCGGATGACCGGGTAAAGGTCTGTTTCAGAGACATTGTGCTACTCCTTCCACCAGGGGGAGGAAGTAGCGAAGAGCCAGTTGCTGTCGCTTTAGAGTGTGCTCTCCAAGAAATTTTTCTGGGGGAGGCTCACGGACGCAAAAGTGAGGTACCCCCACATGATCAGTCAGGGGCACCCCACAAATGGTCTCAGCCAGCCTCGGGTAATAATGGGTGTGATGTGCTGGGTTTCAGGGATGTTGCAGCCGATATGTTATGCGTACGGGTTATGCCACGAAAATTTTCAGTGTGTAAAATTGTACCATGCTATGTCGTTCCCCAAGCGAGGGCGTTGGGTGTTTCACCAAGGGGAGAGTGTAGCCAGGTCACCTGTTTCCCTCCTTCACCCCCCAGGGAGCCTCCGTGGCCACGGACGCTGTCGGGTACTGCCAGAGGCAAGCGGCAAACCCGACGGCCATTCAGGAGGGTGGGGGCCGAGGAGGGAGCTCGCCGGAGTGCAGGAGATCTCCGGCGGCTCTTGCACAGGGCGCCGCCATTGCGCTTCAACTCGCGCATGCGCAGTGAGTCCCCGGCGGCCCAGTTAGCTCGCGCATGCGCAGGGAGGCTGCGAGAGACAGGGCAGAGTCGCGCATGCGCAGGGAGAACCCTAGAACCAGGGAACAGTTGCGTGAGGGCAGGGAAGGCGCAGGAGAGTCACGCGAGAGTAAGGGAAGTTAGTGAGAGGTTGCGGCGGCCATTACAGGTTTGTGTAGGCAGAGGGAAGGCACGCACGAGGCCTCAATGTTATTGTAGGGGCCTCGGGACTACAATTCCCATGAGGCATAGCGAGGCAGGCACCAGGTGCTTGATAGGAGCCAATAGGGCTGCAGGACTGCCCTGGAGGAAAGAGATACATTTCCCGGGCTTTGCATGAGTCACGTCAGTTGGAGCAGAGGAGCTGAAGGGGAAGGAAGGATGCGGGGAGTGAGTGCAGCTCCTGCATCCTGATAGGTACCCTCACCCTCCAGGTAGGCCCCAACTCCCCACCAGGTTAGTGGGTAACTGATAAGGGACGGCCCTAGATAGGGAGGTCACCCTTAGGTGTGTGTAAGGTGCAGGTTTGGCAGTGCCACAGCGGGTAGTGCTGTGCGCACTGGCAAATAGGCACAGCGTGCGAGCAGTGTGTTTGCTGCGGGTCACTCAGGTTAGTCGGTTGTTAGTGGGAGTCAAGACTGGGCCTCGTTAGGGGAGTAGGAATACTATTAACCCCTTAGGTCCCAAATAGACTCTCCCTCTCCAGTGAATGGTGTGTACCGTTCTGTGTGTGTTGTGCTGCATGTGCTGGGCGCAGTGTGTGCAGCGTGTGTGCATCCCTGCAGGCTGACAGTGTGAGCTGTGTGTCGGCTGCAGGTGCGTTAGGCTGTTAGGAGTATCTAGTAGTAGTAGTAGATACAGTTAGGGACTGGGTAGCTAGGGGAGTGGGGCAGGGTATTACTCCTCAGGCCCTAGGAGAGTTCCCCTAAGCCACCCAGGTTGCGGTTCATCAGGGACAGGCCCTAGGTTAGGGTTCCTGTCACGCTAGGATTAGTTAAGGATAGACAGGGATAGCGGCGTGGCTGTTCCTGTGGTTCGGTTGCTGTACCAAGAGACTGTTGTGTTCCCGTGAAGCGGTGGGACCCTCGTTGGGGTCCACTGCAGAAGTACCTGGATAGGATCAGACGGACGTCTGACCCTTTTAGAAGACAGTTGCAGTCCCGAGCATCGGAGTGCTCGGAAGGTACCTCTGTATATATTAAGTGCACCACCGGGCCCCAACACAGGGAAGCGCTATCCCTCACACTCACACTGGTCTTTATTGCTGTGGACATTCCAGAGACTGAGGGGAATGTGATGATAGACATGTGGGTGGGGGGGATGGTACGCAGTTGTATTGATGCACTGGTATTGATATAGTGTTTTGAAGTAAGGTGTTGTCATTGTTCATTCAGTAAACCTGTTATCCATAATACTGTGTATGTGGTTTCTGAGTGGGTTCCTATGTAGGGTCATTCTACATTTCCATAGAATCCTACATAGGTGGAGGCGCTGCAAACGAAGATCCGTTCCAGAGGATTCACCCCAGGCTCTCATTAGCGGAGGCTCAGACCTCCTGTGAGCCTGACAGGTATACGCACCACACCGGTAACACTACATGTTCTACTCACCCACACTATATATGAGATTGGGTGGGGTGGAATACCCGTTACACCGGTATACATGTACACACCCAGAGAGGTAATACCGGTATACATGTACACGCCCAGAGAGGTAATACCGGTATACACATACACACCCAGAGAGGTAATACCGGTATACACATACATGTCCAGAGAGGTAATACCGGTATACACATACACATCCAGAGAGGTAATACCGGTATACAAGTACATGCCCAGAGAGGTAATACCGGTATACACATACACGCCCAGAGAGGTAATACCGGTATACACATACACGTCCAGAGAGGTAATACCGGTATACACATACATGCCCAGAGAGGTAATACCGGTATACACATACACGCCCAGAGAGGTAATACCGGTAAACACATACACGCCCAGAGAGGTAATACCGGTATACACGTACACGCCCAGAGAGGCAATACCGGTATACACATACACGTCCAGAGAGGTAATACCGGTATACACATACATGTCCAGAGAGGTAATACCGGTATACACATACATGTACAGAGAGGTAATACCGGTATACACATACACGTCCAGAGAGGTAATACCGGTATACACATACATGTACAGAGAGGTAATACCGGTATACACATACATGCCCAGAGAGGTAATACCGGTATACACATACACGCCCAGAGAGGTAATACCGGTATACACATACACGCCCAGAGAGGTAATACCGGTATACACGTACACACCCAGAGAGGCAATACCGGTATACACATACACGTCCAGAGAGGTAATACCGGTATACACATACATGTCCAGAGAGGTAATACCGGTATACACATACACATCCAGAGAGGTAATACCGGTATACAAGTACACGCCCAGAGAGGTAATACCGGTATACACATACACGCCCAGAGAGGTAATACCGGTATACACATACATGCCCAGAGAGGTAATACCGGTATAAACATACACGCCCAGAGAGGTAATACCGGTATACACATACACGCCCAGAGAGGTAATACCGGTATACACATACATGTCCAGAGAGGTAATACCGGTATACACGTGTAGCCCTTTTTCTGACACTCTAAAGAGACTACGGGTAACTGCACGCACCTGTGGCTTCAGGAGCTCTGAGCCTCCGCTAGCTGGGAGCCTGGGGTAACACTTATTAGCGCAGCGCCTCCACTTACCCAGGATCTTACTCTTAGAGGATACTCTTAGCTCCGAGAACGCCACCTGATCTTTGACCACTGCTGCCAGTGAACATAGAGCACGTATGCCAGGCCCCGGAATTTCCTCCCATACCTCCTCATCCATGGTAGGTTTAAGCCCCGGCCTCCGTGACAGAGCATCGGCCCCTATGTTAGTGGGCCCTGGTTTATACTTAAGGTTGAACCGATAGTTGGCCAGCGCCGCCAACCACCGGTGTAGGGGGAAAGGTTCCGCACGTACACCTGGGTTTGGGCCGGAATTTTCCCCGACCACTTCTTTATCGAGGCCAATACTTCGTAGCCGAGCCGCTGGTCCTCGCGGGTCGAGCTTTCCAAGGAGAACAGTTGATCCTCCGGACGTCTGGCCGGATAATGACAGGCGGCGACCATCATTCTTCCTTCCCCGGGCGGGATCTCGGTTAGCCCCCGCTCTTGACTATACAGCATCCCATGCTCCACTTCGGTCGCAATCTTACCGCAAACCTCTCGTAATACCGGGCAAGCAGCTAGGGCCAGCAACGGTGATTCACCCGCTTCCTGCAGATACATGCGGAGCACAGCTTGTACAATGTCTGTGTTGGTCCCCATGATTATCGGGGCGCTGGGATGATCCTGGGGTTCCGGACATACTAAGGCCTCCACCTCCATGGGATGATGCTTGCCTGTGTTCAGCTGGGGAATGTCCAGGTGTACCTTCACCACTCCGTCAATAGGGTAGTCTTCATGGCTCAACCGTCTCAATCGCAAGGAGTCAGCAGATAGTAGCGGCAGCCGGTGCAAGTGTTGATCGTAGACCTGGGACCCAGTATCCATCAGCGCTGAGGCATAGATGCCTTCAATCACCACCTTGACAATGGCCGCTGGCCTGATTCGACTACTCGTCGAGGACGGGGCCGCTGCTTCACCGGCCTGCGGGGTACACAGCATAGACTTGGCCGGTCGGGACACCGTTTTCTGTAGGCAGGGGCAGTGCGGTCGAATGTGCCCCATTTTCCCACAAGCATAGCACTGGAGGTGACTGCGGTAGGCGTTGTCTCGGAAGGTTGGCGATGCTCGCCCCGACACGGAGCGCTCCCTGGCGGCCGCAGATGCTTCAAGGTCCTCCCTTTCCGGGTTCGCATCCCTGGGCGCCTCAGCTTTAGCTTCCGACTTTTTGTTGTCTTTAGCCGCAACCACCGTCTTCTTTCCCGGAGTCAAGTCACGCCCCAGTAGCACAGTCTCATATGCCTGGAACCGATCCATCAGGTCGTCGAACGCCAGTGCTTGCCCTGGCATGAGACAGCCGCTGACGCGTACGGACACCGGGTGCAATGGGAGGAGTCCCCTCAGTAGCTGGGTGGTGCGTAGTCCGTCTGCATCCACCTTCTGCACCACCCCCTTTCTCACCAGGGTCCACAGGTCCAGATGCAACCGTCGAAGGAAGTCAGACACCATCTCTCCCTCTTTCTGGGCCAGAGCATGGAACCTGGTCATCAGCGCAAATGCATCCACAGGAATCCCATACACTTTGGTCAGGGAGTAGATGATGCCAGCCGCATCGGCATCCGGGTGGTCGTCCCGATAGCAGTGCACCATGTGGGATGCTGGGGGGCGCAGGCACTCAATTATGCGCTGTCTCCGGACGGCATCTGTGCATGACCATTTAGGAAGTACCTGTTCCGTGTGGTCCAGCCATTCCTCGAATCCGACTTCTCCCAGAGGAGTGGGTTTGTCACCAGAAAATGCCTTCAGCTTTCGGTATTGGAGGTACTGCGTAGTGTGGTGAAGAGCTTCTGCAAGCACAGGGATGGAGGCGTTATCCGACAGGCTACCCCCAGCAGGGGAATAGGCGTCTAGCCTCGACAGGCTGGTTCTGCTTAGCTCTGGCCTAATGGCCGAGGGGGTAAATGAAGTGCCTAGACCCATTGCAGCGGGCCATCGGGGGGTCAAACTGCTCTCAGTGGTACAGACAGGACTGGTCGTGACGGGATTTAACGGACCAGGGTAGCTCCTCTGTGGTGTGGACGCAGCCAGGGGTTCGGCGGAATCCACCTGTACTAACGGGCATTGGAGGCCGGGGGCGTCGGGCAGAAGTAGTACTGGGGGCAGTGCGTTTGGGTATATATCCCGGTCTGTAACGAATAGTATTTTACGCCAGTTATGTTCCCGGTCATAATAGTGGTCTTGTAACTCGGGCAGTCTCCAGGAGCGGAAGTTTCCTGACTTGGTCTGTCACTGTACTGAGGGTGGCGGGGACGTGTCCCACGGCAAGGGCACGTGTCAGGGGAATTTCATGCCGCTGGGCCCACTTGCGCACCTCTGGCTGCAAGGGCACAAACATGGCGGAACGGAAAAAAAATTGATCACAGTGAAAAAAAATCTTGGGCACCCCAGGTCTGAGATCTCAGCAGTGCCTCCAAATGTAGAACTTTTTCTGACACTCTAAAGAGACTACGGGTAACTGCACGCACCTGCGGCTCCAGGAGATCTGAGCCTCCGCTAGCTGGGAGCCTGGGGTAACACTTATTAGCGCAGCGCCTCCACTTACCCAGGATCCCCGTGATGTGAGATTCCCCTGGGCAAGAAACATATACACACACATATGCTTGTAACTGATTTTACTGTAACGCAATAATTGTCGTGGCACTCTATATGGCATCACACATAACATATACCTTATACCAGGCCTGCCCAACTCGTAAAGTGAGAAGGGCCGAACTGCTCCAAGGAAAAAAAAATTGGGCCGCATGGGTTAAATCATCATCATCATCATCATCATCATCATCATCATCTCTCCTCCACCACCTCTCATCATCATCATCATCCTCATATCTCCCCCAGAACCCCTCACTATCAATCTTTACGATACTCCCCATCTATCTCTCATACCACCATCTCTACCCCTCACCCACACAATACCCCCCTCCACATCAAACACACAATACCCCCCTCCACATCCCCCCAGCCCATTCCATGTCAGCATCCCCCCCACAAGTCAGCATCCCCCCCATGTCTCTCTTCCCTCAATATGACACTCTCTCCCTCTCCCCTTAATGACACTCTCTCCCCCTCCCCTCAATATGACTCTCCCCCTCCCCTCAATATGACACCCCCCCCCTGCAACTCACTCTCACCCTCCACCTCACATCACTCTCCCACCCCTGCACCTCACATCACTCTCCCCCCCCCCACTGCACCTCACATCACTCTCTCCCCCCCCACTACACCTCACATCACTCTCCCCCCCCCTGCACCTCACATCACTCTCTCCCCCCCCTGCACCTCACATCACTCTCTCCCCCCCCTGCACCTCACATCACTCTCTCCCCCCCCCCTGCACCTCACATCACTCTCCCCCCCCCTGCACCTCACATCACTCTCCCCCCCTGCACCTCACATCACTCTCTCCCCCCCTGCACCTCACATCACTCTCTCCCCCCCCCCTGCACCTCACATCACTCTCCCCCCCCTGCACCTCACATCACTCTCCCCCCCTGCACCTCACATCACGTCCCCCCCTGCCCCTCACATGTCAGCAGCCCCCCCCTCACATGTCAGCAGCCCCCCCCTCACATGTCAGCAGCCCACCCCCCCTCACATGTCAGCAGCCCACCCCCCCACCAGCCCGTTTTACACACCTACCCCTCACCAGCCCGTTTTACACACACACACACACACACACACACACACACACACACACACACACACACACACACACACACACACACACACACACACACACACACACACACACACACACACACACACACACACACGCCCCGCCCCCGGCATGCTCTGACCTCCCCGGCAGCCTGCTATTGAAGAAAAAAAACACACATCCTCCTCATGCTGCTGCTGCCCCCGCGCACCGCAAAACCCGGGGGCGGTGAGGGAGAGGGAGGGGGCTGGGAGGGAGAGGGAGGGGGCGGGGAGGGAGAGGGAGGGGGCGGGGAGGGAGAGGGAGGGGCTGCGAGGGAGAGGGAGGGGGCGGGGAGGGAGAGGGGGTGGGGAGGGAGGGGCCGGGGAGGGAGAGGGAGGGGGCTGGGAGGGAGAGGGAGGGGGCGGGGAGGGAGAGGGAGGGGGCGGGGAGGGAGAGGGAGGGGGCGGGGAGGGAGAGGGAGGGGGCGGGGAGGGAGAGGGGGTGGGGAGGGAGAGGGAGGGGCCGGGGAGGGAGAGGGAGGGGGTGGGGAGGGAGAGGGAGGGGGCGGGGAGGGAGAGGGAGGGGGCGGGGAGGGAGAGGGAGGGGGCTGGGAGGGAGAGGGAGGGGCTGGGAGGGAGAGGGAGGGGCTGGGAGGGAGAGGGCGGGGGCGGGGAGGGAGAGGGAGGGAGCTGGGAGGGAGAGGGAGGGGCTGGGAGGGAGAGGGTGGGGGCGGGGAGGGAGGGGGCGGGGAGGGAGAGGGAGGGGGCGGGGAGGGAGGGGGCGGGGAGGGAGAGGGAGGGGGCTGGGAGGGAGAGGGAGGGGCTGCGAGGGAGAGGGAGGGGGCGGGGAGGGAGAGGGGGTGGGGAGGGAGAGGGAGGGGCCGGGGAGGGAGAGGGAGGGGGTGGGGAGGGAGAGGGAGGGGGCAGGGAGGGGGCGGGGAGGGAGAGGGAGGGGGCTGGGAGGGAGAGGGAGGAGGCGGGGAGGGAGAGGGAGGGGTGGGGAGGGAGGGGGCAGGGAGGGAGAGGGAGGGGGCGGGGAGGGAGGGGGCGGGGAGGGAGAGGGAGGGGTGGGGAGGGAGGGGGCGGGGAGGGAGAGGGAGGGGGCTGGGAGGGAGAGGGAGGGGCTGCGAGGGAGAGGGAGGGGGCGGGGAGGGAGAGGGGGTGGGGAGGGAGAGGGAGGGGCCGGGGAGGGAGAGGGAGGGGGTGGGGAGGGAGAGGGAGGGGGCGGGGAGGGAGAGGGAGGGGGCGGGGAGGGAGAGGGAGGGGGCTGGGAGGGAGAGGGAGGGGCTGGGAGGGAGAGGGCGGGGGCGGGGAGGGAGAGGGAGGGAGCTGGGAGGGAGAGGGAGGGGTTGGGAGGGAGAGGGTGGGGGCGGGGAAAGAGGGGGCGGGGAGGGAGAGGGAGGGGGCGGGGAGGGAGGGGGCAGGGAGGGAGAGGGAGGGGGCGGGGAGGGAGAGGGAGGGGCTGCGAGGGAGAGGGAGGGGGCGGGGAAGGAGAGGGGGTGGGGAGGGAGAGGGAGGGGCCGGGGAGGGAGAGGGAGGGGGTGGGGAGGGAGAGGGAGGGGGCGGTGAGGGAGAGGGAGGGGGCGGGGAGTGAGAGGGAGGGGGCTGGGAGGGAGAGGGAGGGGCTGGGAGGGAGAGGGAGGGGGCGGGGAGGGAGGGGGCGGGGAGGGAGAGGGAGGGGGCTGGGAGGGAGAGGGAGGGGCTGCGAGGGAGAGGGAGGGGGCGGGGAGGGAGAGGGGGTGGGGAGGGAGAGGGAGGGGGCGGGTAGGGAGAGGGGGCGGGGAGGGAGAGGGAGGGGCCGGGGGAGGGAGAGGGAGGGGGCGGGGAGGGAGAGGGAGGGGGCTGGGAGGGAGAGGGAGGGGGCTGGGAGGGAGAGGGAGGGGGCTGGGAGGGAGAGGGAGGGGCTGGGAGGGAGAGGGCGGGGAGGGAGAGGGCGGGGGCGTGGAGGGAGAGGGAGGGGGCTGGGAGGGAGAGGGAGAGGCTGGGAGGGAGAGGGTGGGGGCGGGGAGGGAGAGGGCGGGGGCGGGGAGGGAGAGGGAGGGGGCTGGGAGGGAGAGGGAGGGGGCTGGGAGGGAGAGGGCGGGGAGGGGGCTGGGAGGGAGAGGGAGGGGCTGGGAGGGAGAGGGCGGGGGCGGGGAGGGAGAGGGCGGGGGCGGGGAGGGAGGGCAGGGAGGGAGAGGGAGGGGGCTGGGAGGGAGAGGGTGGGGGCGGGGAGGGAGAGGGCGGGGAGGGCGGGGAGGGAGAGGGAGGGGGCTGGGAGGGAGAGGGAGGGGCTGGGAGGGAGAGGGGCGGGGGCGGGGAGGGAGAGGGTGGGGCTGGGAGGGAGAGGGAGGGGCTGGGAGGGAGAGGGCAGGGGCGGGGAGGGAGAGGGAGGAGGGATGAATCGCCACCATTTTTTTAAACTTTTTTTTTATTTTATTTTTTAATTTATTTAATTAACTGTCGCCCTGGCCAGAGTCATCGCGGGCCGCACAGAGAGGCCAGACGGGCCGCACAGAGAGGCCAGACGGGCCGCATGTTGTGCAGCCCTGCCTTATACTATACACATATCACTAACTTTGCTAACTGGTAATGTCCTTATAATGTGAGTGGCTCAGCCACACTCTTAAGGAGTATTGTCCTGTACAGTACACGCTCATAATGAGTATGTCCGGGTCCCGCCACCGCGTGCCCCACACACCGTGTCCTTGTACTAATTGAAAGAGTGCTCAGTGTATTTAGGCCTTTAGCCACTCACTAGTGTCCCCAAAGAGTTACGCCTAAGGCGGGATCAGCGCCTGTTGACCGGTGTTGGTGCACTTAACGTAAATACCTTCCGGGCACGGCGGTGACCGGTAACACTTCGAAAGGATCAGCCGAATCCTTGCTTGTCTTTGATGTCCGCAGCGCAGCTGTCTGGTCCCAAGCAGCTCACCAGCAACCCTGCTCCGCACGCTTGTCCCTAACTGTCTACCAGTAAGGGGCAAGATCGCTAGCACTATGGGCGTCCCGGCAGCACAGCAACCTACTGTGACTCAGGGATTCTTCTAAGGGCCTGCGGGGTAAAGCTAGCCTATGCAGGCGGGTCACGGACCCCCTGCACGCACACACCCTCCTCCTTTACCTTCCGGATCCCCTCTGCCTAGCGTGGTCTCTCCCCCACGCTTCCCTTTCCTCCTCCCGTAATCCCAGCCTTCTGATTGGCTCCTGACGTCAGCTGACCGTCCCAGAGCTCATGGGAGTTGTAGTTTGCCAATGGAGCCTTTTCCCTATTGGTCCGTCGTTCGCACGCTTACACCGTGCATGCGCGACCTCTCCGCTCTGTCAGTGCCCTCTGAAAGGTTGCGCAATAACATGGCGGCGCCCTATACTGTCGGGCCACCGCGGAACCTGCACCACTCTCTCCGAGCCCTCACTGCAACCACCTGAGGTAATTAACACATCCATACACACTTATAACAGGGTAGGTCCCATCTTACCTGTTTTTCCCTCATTTAGGATAACTACTATGTAAGACCTGATAAGTTCCAGGCAGTAGTGGGTTAATCTATGAGCAGTGACCCCCCTTTGGATTTCCTAGAAGAGGAAAGAAGGAAGGTGATGTATAATGGCCTGTGTACAGCCCCTTGAAGGTGGGTACAGTCCATGAGCCCGCCCCTTCTAGATTCTTCTGGGGAGGATGTAAGAGTTAGTAAACCCTCTACCCTCCAAGGGGTGAAAATTCAGGAAGCAGGAGAGTTCTCTTCACCCCTCCACAAGGAGAGGGGGTGGAAGAGTGGAGTTCTGTTCCAAGAGAGAATGCAGTCTGGCTCTTCTCCCTAAAAGGGGAGTAAGAGGGCTATGAGCCTTCCCCATTGAGGGGCAAGCATGCCGTTCTAAGCCTGCTGGCTTAGTCACCATCCAGACTAGAATGCCCCAAGAGATGGAGCAAGCACCATCCAGATGTCCCAGTCTACAGAGACCATGCTGTTCCGAGAAAGGAGGAGAGAGAGAGAAAATAAAACGTGTTGATTCATCAGACTTCTGTCTGGGTGTCGGTTACTGGGCAGAAGGGAAACGTTGTGCAGTGATGGGAATTGACATCCCATGTTCTGGGATCCTGTCACGGCTGGAGGCTCTGAACCATGAGTAAGTAGCTTTTGATTCCACTTTACGCTCCTCCCTCTCCTCTCTCAGTTCTGCTTCAGACCCTGACAACCTGGTCAGGAACTACAACTCTGCCTTATCCTCCTCTCTTAATCTACATGCCCCGCTTTCTCTCTGCCATCCTCACCCTTCTAACCCTAGACCCTGGCTAAATTCCCACACGCGCATGCTGCATTCCTCCACTCGTTCCTCTGAATGCCTATGGAGGAAATCTCATACGCTCGCAGACTTCCTTCACTACAAATTTATGCTATCCTGTTTCAACTCTGCCCGCTCTCAGGCTAAACAAACCTACTTTACATCACTAATCAACACGCACAATTCTAACCCACGCCAACTCTTCTCTGTCTTTGACTCTCTACTCAGACCACCCTCAGCTGCCTCTTCTTCTTCCTCCATCTCAGCTCAGGACTTTGCTGACTTGTTTAAGGAAAAGGTGGAATCCATATATCAGAACATCCCCTCTGTTGCCTCCTCCCATCCCACACTGCTTCCTAACACTCCTCCTGCATTCCTTGACTCTTTTTCCGCTGTCTCTGAGGAGGAGGTGTCACTGCTGATCTCCTCTTCTCCCTCTACCACCTGCCCTCTTGATCCCATTCCCTCCCATCTCCTAAAACCTCTTGCTCCTTCTATAATCCCTATGCTCACACAAATTTTTAACTCTTCCCTCTACTCTGGTACCTTTCCATCCTCCTTCAAGCATGCAACAGTTATACCATTACTCAAAAGCAGCAAGCTTGAACCTACCTGTCCTTCTAACCATAGACCTGTCTCCCTCCTGCCTTTTGCCTCCAAACTCCTTGAATGTCTTGTATTCTCTCGATTGCTACATTTTCTCAACACCTATTCTCTCCTAGACCCTCTACAATCTGGCTTCCACACTGCTCACTCGACTGAAACAGCTCTCACTAAAATAACTAATGACCTCCATGCTGCCAAAGACAGAGGTCATTACACTCTGCTCATTTTACTCAACCTCTGTGCAGCATTTGACACCGTGGACCACCCTCTTCTCCTTCACATTCTCCATACTCTTGGTATTCGTAACAAAGCTCTATCCTGGATCTCATCCTACCTCTCCCATCGTACTTTCAGTGTCTCTTCTGCTAACACCTCCTCCTCCTCCTCTATTGATCTCTCTGTGGGGGTCCCGCAGGGCTCTGTCCTGGGACCTCTTCTCTTTTCTCTGTACACACTTTCTCTAGGTGACCTAATCACATCTCTTGGGTTTAAATATCACCTCTTATATACCCTCATCCTTTTAGTGTGTTTTTCCCCCTTGTTTTTGTAGTGTGTTGTCACCTTGTCTCCCTTTCCCACTCCCCTTCCCTAAGACTCTGTTTCCAATGTGATGTGCAACTCCAAGTAATTTTTTCCTTGTGTTCTCATTAAAACTTATTGTATATTTCAGACATACTCTTGTAGTAGAGCTTTTCTTTATAGACAGTGAGTGCTGGGACACCTTTGTATTTTATATATGATTTAGGGGAATTAGGGTCCCCTAGGTCCCGTTGCACCCTGTACACACATTATTTATCTCTCCTGAGTGCTGTCTATCACTTGTTTTATTGTCACACAAATTTACATTTCAACCCCCGACCTTACACCTGCTGTAGAGACCAAAGTTTCTGAATGTCTCTCTGCTATATCATCCTGTATGGCTCTCCGCCGCCTTAAACTCAACATGGCTAAAACAGAGCTCCTCATACTTCCTCCCAAACCTGCCCTACTACCTCCTTCCACATTACTGTTGGAAGTACCATCATTCACCCAGTAGCCCAAGCACCCAAGATTACAGATACAAAGATACGCCCTTTCCTCTGTTACTCGACTGCTAAAACTCTGACTCAGGCCCTCATTCTCTCCCGTCTCGATTACTGTAACCTCCTGCTGTCCGGCCTTCCTGCCTCTCACCTGTCTCCCCTACAATCTATCCTAAACGCTGCTGCTAGAATCACTCTTCTCTTTCCTAAATCTGTCTCAGCGTCTCCCCTGCTGAAATCCCTCTCCTGACTTCCTATCAAATCACGCATCTCGCACTCAATTCTCCTCCTCACTTTTAAAGCTTTACATTCTTCTGCTCCTCCTTACATCTCAGCCCTAATTTCTCGCTATGCACCATCCCGACTCTTGCGTTCTGCTCAAGGATGTCTTCTTTCTACCCCCTTTGTATCTAAAGCCCTCTCCCGCCTTAAAACTTTCTCACTGACTGCCCCTCACCTCTGGAATGCCCATCCCCTCAATACCCGACTAGCACCCTCTCTATTCACATTTAAGACACACTTGCTTAAAGAAGCATATGAGTAACACCGTGGCTAATACTATACATGATACATATAGCTTGGCCCCCTGCAGATGCACTTACCAGAACTCCCTCCTACTGTCTCTGTACGTTCTCCCTACCAATTAGATTGTAAGCTCCTCGGAGCAGGGACTCCTCATCCGAAATGTTACTTTTATGACTGAAGCACTTATTCCCATGCTCTGTTATTTATATTATTTGTTATTTATATGATTGTCACGTGTATTACTGCTGTGAAGCGCTATGTACACTAATGGCGCTATATAAATAAAGACATACATACCTGAACAATCCAAAAGACTGTCCCATGCCCCATACCACCGCGGCCACTCATCTCTCCTGGAACCCACAGGTAGGCGTAGCACCACACAGAGGTTAGTAACCACTGTCCCATGCCCCATACCACCGCGGCCACTCATCTCTCCTGGAACCCACAGGTAGGCGTAGCACCACACAGAGAGCGGTAACCAGAGTAGTTTTCCCCACAGAAGCCCTAGATGAGATTAGGTCAGTAATATATAATACATAGCTATGCTGAGGGTCAGTAGTATATAATACATAGCTATGCTGAGGGTCAGTAGTATATAATACATAGCTATGCTGAGGGTCAGTAGTATATAATACATAGCTATGCTGAGGGTCAGTAGTATATAATACATAGCTATGCTGAGGGTCAGTAGTATATAATACATAGCTATGCTGAGGGTCAGTAGTATATAATACACAGCTATGCTGAGGGTCAGTAGTATATAATACATAGCTATGCGGAGGGTCAGTAGTATATAATGCATAGCTATGCTGAGGGTCAGTAGTATATAATACATAGCTATGCTGAGGGTCAGTAGTATATAATACATAGCTATGCTGAGGGTCAGTAGTATATAATACATAGCTATGCTGAGGGTCAGTAGTATATAATACATAGCTATGCTGAGGGTCAGTAGTATATAATACACAGCTATGCTGAGGGTCAGTAGTATATAATACATAGCTATGCGGAGGGTCAGTAGTATATAATGCATAGCTATGCTGAGGGTCAGTAGTATATAATACATAGCTATGCTGAGGGTCAGTAGTATATAATGCATAGCTATGCTGAGGGTCAGTGGTATATAATACATAGCTATGCTGAGGGTCAGTAGTATATAATACATAGCTATGCTGAGGGTCAGTAGTATATAATACATAGCTATGCGGAGGGTCAGTAGTATATAATGCATAGCTATGCTGAGGGTCAGTAGTATATATTACACAGCTATGCTGAGGGTCAGTAGTATATAATACATAGCTATGCTGAGGGTCAGTAGTATATATTACACAGCTATGCTGAGGGTCAGTAGTATATAATACACAGCTATGCTGAGGGTCAGTAGTATATAATACATAGCTATGCTGAGGGTCAGTAGTATATATTACACAGCTATGCTGAGGGTCAGAAGTATATAATACATAGCTATGCTGAGGGTCAGTAGTATATAATACATAGCTATGCTGAGGGTCAGTAGTATATAATACACAGCTATGCTGACGGTCAGTAGTATATAATACATAGCTATGCTGAGGGTCAGTAGTATATAATACATAACTATGCTGAGGGTCAGTAGTATATAATACATAGCTATGCTGAGGGTCAGTAGTATATAATACACAGCTATGCTGAGGGTCAGTAGTATATAATACATAGCTATGCTGAGGGTCAGTAGTATATAATACATAGCTATGCTGAGGGTCAGTAGTATATAATACACAGCTATGCTGAGGGTCAGTAGTATATATTACACAGCTATGCTGAGGGTCAGTAGTATATATTACACAGCTATGCTGAGGGTCAGAAGTATATAATACATAGCTATGCTGAGGGTCAGTAGTATATATTACACAGCTATGCTGAGGGTCAGTAGTATATAATACATAGCTATGCTGAGGGTCAGTAGTATATATTACACAGCTATGCTGAGGGTCAGTAGTATATAATACACAGCTATGCTGAGGGTCAGTAGTATATAATACATAGCTATGCTGAGGGTCAGTAGTATATAATACACAGCTATGCTGAGGGTCAGTGGTATATAATACATAGCTATGCTGAGGGTCAGTAGTATATAATACACAGCTATGCTGAGGGTCAGTAGTATATAATACATAGATATGCTGAGGGTCAGTAGTATATAATAAACAGCTATGCTGAGGGTCAGTAGTATATAATACATAGCTATGCTGAGGGTCAGTAGTATATAATACATAGCTATGCTGAGGGTCAGTAGTATATAATACACAGCTATGCTGACGGTCAGTAGTATATAATACATAGCTATGCTGAGGGTCAGTAGTATATAATACATAACTATGCTGAGGGTCAGTAGTATATAATACATAGCTATGCTGAGGGTCAGTAGTATATAATACATAGCTATGCTGAGGGTCAGTAGTATATAATACACAGCTATGCGGAGGGTCAGTAGTATATAATACATAGCTATGCTGAGGGTCAGTAGTATATAATACATAGATATGCTGAGGGTCAGTAGTATATATTACACAGCTATGCTGAGGGTCAGTAGTATATAATACATAGCTATGTGGAGGGTCAGTAGTATATAATACATAGCTATGCTGAGGGTCAGTAATATATAATGCATAGCTATGCTGAGGGTCAGTAGTATATATTACACAGCTATGCTGAGGGTCAGTAGTATATAATACATAGCTATGCTGAGGGTCAGTAGTATATAATACATATCTATGCTGAGGGTCAGTAGTATATAATACATAGCTATGCTGAGGGTCAGTAGTATATAATACATAGCTATGCTGAGGGTCAGTAGTATATAATACACAGCTATGCTGAGGGTCAGTAGTATATAATACACAGCTATGCTGAGGGTCAGTAGTATATAATGCATAGCTATGCTGAGGGTCAGTAGTATATAATACACAGCTATGCGGAGGGTCAGTAGTATATAATACATAGCTATGCGGAGGGTCAGTAGTATATAATGCATAGCTATGCTGAGGGTCAGTAGTATATAATACATAGCTATGCTGAGGGTCAGTAGTATATAATGCATAGCTATGCTGAGGGTCAGTGGTATATAATACATAGCTATGCTGAGGGTCAGTAGTATATAATACATAGCTATGCTGAGGGTCAGTAGTATATAATACATAGCTATGCGGAGGGTCAGTAGTATATAATGCATAGCTATGCTGAGGGTCAGTAGTATATATTACACAGCTATGCTGAGGGTCAGTAGTATATAATACATAGCTATGCTGAGGGTCAGTAGTATATATTACACAGCTATGCTGAGGGTCAGTAGTATATAATACACAGCTATGCTGAGGGTCAGTAGTATATAATACATAGCTATGCTGAGGGTCAGTAGTATATATTACACAGCTATGCTGAGGGTCAGAAGTATATAATACATAGCTATGCTGAGGGTCAGTAGTATATAATACATAGCTATGCTGAGGGTCAGTAGTATATAATACACAGCTATGCTGACGGTCAGTAGTATATAATACATAGCTATGCTGAGGGTCAGTAGTATATAATACATAACTATGCTGAGGGTCAGTAGTATATAATACATAGCTATGCTGAGGGTCAGTAGTATATAATACACAGCTATGCTGAGGGTCAGTAGTATATAATACATAGCTATGCTGAGGGTCAGTAGTATATAATACATAGCTATGCTGAGGGTCAGTAGTATATAATACACAGCTATGCTGAGGGTCAGTAGTATATATTACACAGCTATGCTGAGGGTCAGTAGTATATATTACACAGCTATGCTGAGGGTCAGAAGTATATAATACATAGCTATGCTGAGGGTCAGTAGTATATATTACACAGCTATGCTGAGGGTCAGTAGTATATAATACATAGCTATGCTGAGGGTCAGTAGTATATATTACACAGCTATGCTGAGGGTCAGTAGTATATAATACACAGCTATGCTGAGGGTCAGTAGTATATAATACATAGCTATGCTGAGGGTCAGTAGTATATAATACACAGCTATGCTGAGGGTCAGTGGTATATAATACATAGCTATGCTGAGGGTCAGTAGTATATAATACACAGCTATGCTGAGGGTCAGTAGTATATAATACATAGATATGCTGAGGGTCAGTAGTATATAATAAACAGCTATGCTGAGGGTCAGTAGTATATAATACATAGCTATGCTGAGGGTCAGTAGTATATAATACATAGCTATGCTGAGGGTCAGTAGTATATAATACACAGCTATGCTGACGGTCAGTAGTATATAATACATAGCTATGCTGAGGGTCAGTAGTATATAATACATAACTATGCTGAGGGTCAGTAGTATATAATACATAGCTATGCTGAGGGTCAGTAGTATATAATACATAGCTATGCTGAGGGTCAGTAGTATATAATACACAGCTATGCGGAGGGTCAGTAGTATATAATACATAGCTATGCTGAGGGTCAGTAGTATATAATACATAGATATGCTGAGGGTCAGTAGTATATATTACACAGCTATGCTGAGGGTCAGTAGTATATAATACATAGCTATGTGGAGGGTCAGTAGTATATAATACATAGCTATGCTGAGGGTCAGTAATATATAATGCATAGCTATGCTGAGGGTCAGTAGTATATATTACACAGCTATGCTGAGGGTCAGTAGTATATAATACATAGCTATGCTGAGGGTCAGTAGTATATAATACATATCTATGCTGAGGGTCAGTAGTATATAATACATAGCTATGCTGAGGGTCAGTAGTATATAATACATAGCTATGCTGAGGGTCAGTAGTATATAATGCACAGCTATGCTGAGGGTCAGTAGTATATAATACACAGCTATGCTGAGGGTCAGTAGTATATAATGCATAGCTATGCTGAGGGTCAGTAGTATATAATACACAGCTATGCGGAGGGTCAGTAGTATATAATACACAGCTATGCTGAGGGTCAGTAGTATATAATACACAGCTATGCTGAGGGTCAGTAGTATATAATACATAGCTATGCTGAGGGTCAGTAGTATATAATACATAGCTATGCTGAGGGTCAGTAGTATATAATACATAGCTATGCTGAGGGTCAGTAGTATATAATACATAGCTATGCGGAGGGTCAGTGGTATATAATACATAGCTATGCGGAGGGTCAGTAGTATATAATACATAGCTATGCTGAGGGTCAGTAGTATATAATACATAGCTATGCGGAGGGTCAGTAGTATATAATACATAGCTATGCTGAGGGTCAGTAGTATATAATGCATAGCTATGCTGAGGGTCAGTAGTATATAATGCATAGCTATGTGGAGGGTCAGTAGTATATAATACATAGCTATGCTGAGGGTCAGTAGTATATAATACACAGCTATGCTGAGGGTCAGTAGTATATAATGCATAGCTATGCTGAGGGTCAGTAGTATATAATACATAGCTATGCTGAGGGTCAGTAGTATATAATACACAGCTATGCTGAGGGTCAGTAGTATATAATACACAGCTATGCTGAGGGTCAGTAGTATATAATACACAGCTATGCTGAGGTCAGTAGTATATAATACATAGCTATGCTGAGGGTCAGTAGTATATAATACATAGCTATGCTGAGGGTCAGTAGTATATAATACATAGCTATGCTGAGGGTCAGTAGTATATAATACATAGCTATGCGGAGGGTCAGTAGTATATAATACATAGCTATGCGGAGGGTCAGTAGTATATAATACATAGCTATGCTGAGGGTCAGTAGTATATAATACATAGCTATGCTGAGGGTCAGTAGTATATAATGCATAGCTATGCTGAGGGTCAGTAGTATATAATACATAGCTATGCTGAGGGTCAGTAGTATATAATGCATAGCTATGCTGAGGGTCAGTGGTATATAATACATAGCTATGCTGAGGGTCAGTAGTATATAATACATAGCTATGCTGAGGGTCAGTAGTATATAATACACAGCTATGCCGAGGGTCAGTAGTATATAATACATAGCTATGCTGAGGGTCAGTAGTATATAATACATAGCTATGCTGAGGGTCAGTGGTATATAATACATAGCTATGCTGAGGGTCAGTAGTATATAATGCACAGCTATGCTGAGGGTCAGTGGTATATAATACATAGCTATACTGAGGGTCAGTAGTATATAATACACAGCTATGCTGAGGGTCAGTGGTATATAATACATATCTATGCTGAGGGTCAGTAGTATATATTACACTGCTATGCTGAGGGTCAGTAGTATATATTACACAGCTATGCTGAGGGTCAGTAGTATATAATACATACAGTAGCTATGCTGAGGGTCAGTAGTATATAATGCATAGCTATGCTGAGGGTCAGTAGTATATAATACATAGCTATGCTGAGGGTCAGTAGTATATAATGCATAGCTATGCTGAGGGTCAGTAGTATATAATACATAGCTATGCTGAGGGTCAGTAGTATATAATACATAGCTATGCGGAGGGTCAGTAGTATATAATACACAGCTATGCTGAGGGTCAGTAGTATATAATACATAGCTATGCTGAGGGTCAGTAGTATATAATACATAGCTATGCGGAGGGTCAGTAGTATATAATGCATAGCTATGCTGAGGGTCAGTAGTATATATTACATAGCTATGCTGAGGGTCAGTAGTATATAATACACAGCTATGCTGAGGGTCAGTAGTATATAATACATAGCTATGCTGAGGGTCAGTAGTATATAATGCATAGCTATGCGGAGGGTCAGTAGTATATAATACACAGCTATGCTGAGGGTCAGTAGTATATAATGCATAGCTATGCGGAGGGTCAGTAGTATATAATACACAGCTATGCTGAGGGTCAGTAGTATATAATACATAGCTATGCTGAGGGTCAGTAGTATATAATGCATAGCTATGCGGAGGGTCAGTAGTATATAATACACAGCTATGCTGAGGGTCAGTAGTATATAATACATAGCTATGCTGAGGGTCAGTAGTATATAATACATAGCTATGCTGAGGGTCAGTAGTATATAATACATAGCTATGCTGAGGGTCAGTAGTATGTAATACACAGCTATGCTGAGGGTCAGTAGTATATATTACACAGCTATGCTGAGGGTCAGTAGTATATAATACACAGCTATGCTGAGGGTCAGTGTTAGAAAGTTGGGGGGTGCGGGAGGGCAGGATGCATTAGGTACCACGTGGGATGTTTGAGGTACAATGGCAAAGCTGGGGATGGGGTGGGGGGATGATGTGCAGAATGCTTAGTTTCATGTAACATTGTAATGTTTTCTGCCTTTAAGGTAGATATGTGTCAGACATTCCACCCTTAGGCCTATGTTTTGAGCTCTATTGTTTTAGCTGCTATTTCTTTATCTTATTCCTTCTCTAGGAGACATCAGGCCAAGCATAATGCTGACCCACCCTTTCTGCCCTCACCCTGGCCTGAGGCAGAGAAAAAGAGAAATGTTAAACTGAAGGCACATCCTTAGCACACTTCTTTGGGAGTGGCAAATGCTTTTTTTTTCTAGACATGATTAATGGCTTACTTTGTATATTTCTTATACAGACCAATACTGCAATACTTAATTATTAGTACCAACCCCAAAAAATTCAAATGCAGTCCCCTATAGCAAGGAATGGGCACACCCACAACCTCCAACAACCATTACATTACATTACAGTAATGGGCAAAATTACTATTATCCAGATATGGATAATAGCTCATTTGCCCATTCAAAATAAAACATTATCCAGCCAACATAAAGTAAATAAAACTTGTACTTACCCTGCCAGGATGAAGGCCATCCTCATCACCATCCTCCACGTCCATGTCCTCCGTGGGCAGCAACAGTACAATAAAAATACAAACTAATGGCCCCTACCCCCTTAATCAATTTAGTGTTTAGTAACCATTATAGTAATTAAGGGGTTAACCCCCCCCCCCCTGCTACCCACCCTCCCCAGGGCAACAACCCCCGCTCTCTACCCATTGATTGGCACAGTAGCCACATTGGCAGTCAATAGGCAACCTAAAAAAAATCAATCACCAAAAATAAACAACAATGAAAACAATCAATCACCAAAAAAACACGAGAATAAAAAATCAATTACCAAACATAAACCTCAATGAAAAAATCAATCACCAAAAATACACCAGAATAAAAAAATCATTTACCAAAAATAAACCACAATGAAAAAAACAATCACCAAAAATACACCAGAATAAAAAATCAATTACCAAAAATAGTCAATGGGAAAGCAAAAAAATAATAATTACAAAATACAATCAAAATACATGAAAAACAAACATTACATACAATCAATGTTTTTCTTACCTGGATGTCTTCACCCTCAGATTCCCGATGCATCTGAAAGCTCTCGATCAGAAACGCAATGATCCTGAGCTTCAGGTAAGTCCTTCTTTCTTCAATCTTCAATATTTGTAATCCATTAAATCCATAGGGTCATCTTCTTAAGCTAAAATGTGATGGGATAGGCCTTATATAAGGCCAGTGACGTCACATTTTAGTGTCAGATAGTACAGCTCCAATCCGATTGGATGCTGTACCATGTGACAAATTTCGATATTAATATTTAAAAAAAAAATTTTTAAGGATGTGATGCCATCTTCAAGGGAGGTACGTCACATCCTTAAAACAAAATGGCTGCCATCACATGGTACTACAACCAAGTGGATTGTCCCCAATCCGATGTGACCTAGCATGCTTCTTCAGGGTAGTATGTATCACTTTCATATGGATCTTTTTCTCCATATTGAACTGGAGTCTATTTTCTAAATCTCCAAAATCCGGTTATGCTTTCCCTTTTGTCACATTGGAGAGGAATCTATCAAATTCTTGATTCGTGGACTCAAGTCTACTGGTCTCGAAATCAATTTGTAACTTCATTAAACTATTCAAACATTGCAGGAAGACTTGATAAAGTTCTTGTCCAGGATCTGGGGTGGTGGTAAATTGGCTCGTAGGCCTCTAGGAACAACCGCATTTCCTTGATTCTAAGATGCACCATGGATTTAATTAAAAAAAATTGGGAAAAAAAGAAACACTACATTATATGTGCAATTTTTTTTTATATATACAGGTATACACACACACACACACACACACACACACACACACACACACACACACACACACACACACACACACACACACACACACACAGCTTCTGTATTCTATAAAGTGTTGTATGTATAAAAATACAGATATGTTTGTGTGTTACATGTGACTCTCCCTCACTCTCTCGCATCCGTGATTCCTGCTCTTACCTGCACAATGAGGTCGGGGCTTGACCGGTCACATAGGCCCCTGGTGGTTGTGCTGGGTGCTGTGCGTTGTCTGTATGAGGCCGGCCGCCCGCCGGCCTCCTCTTCTATGCAGGGCCGGTGTGCACGCACAGACTGTACTTTGGGGGGGGTTGGGAGCAGAACGTGACACAGCACGGGCTCGACCCGCTGGCCACCATAAAGAAAGTGGCCAAGGGATTGGATGGGACAGCGAGGTGAGAGGTGAGAGCTTGGCAGTTCAGCCAATGAGGATGCGGAAGACATTGAGATGTGGAAGCGCGTCAAACCGAAGCGTGGGGAACAGAATGTGGCAGGAGTGCAGCCAACTAGGATCCGGGAGACAAATAGTAGAAGGTGTGGCAGCATCCCGTTAGTGGCCATATTGGTACAGGAACCAGTTACAAATACTGGTACCGTTTTTGAAAGATATCGATTCTAAGACGCATCCCAATTTCTGACATGTTAAAATGTGAAAAAAAGGTGCATCTTAGAATAGAGGAAATACGGTAGTTCAAATTTACGATAGTTCTCTAGACTTGAAATCTTCCACTAGATCCTGGTCTGTTGTTTGTACATGTTATATAAATCAAAAAAGTATATTTTAATGTCTGCCAACTGGGACCTGAATATGGGGGCAGGATTGGAAGAGAAAACTAGCTCACTCTAATTTTGTTAGCGACTCGGAAATCCATTATGGCTAAAAATGACTCATAAAGTTGTATTAAATATGTTATTCAGTGAGAGATGCGAGATCATCACTGGTTGGTTTCTGGTAGACTTGGGGTCCCTATATTAAAAATGTATCTTCTGCAGTGAAAGAAATGTTGTTAGATCAGTTTAAACTCAATGCCTGTAATCTGGAGATTTCTCTAAGATCTGGGCTCTGCCTTTATGGAAAACCCTGTTCAGATCCCAGAATTATTATTATTATCATTGTTTATTTGTAAAGAATAAGTTTGGAGTCAATGGTTGTCTCTCAGATTATGTTATTTGTTGTTAGGTTTATTTGCTGAATGTGTATGCCTTGGTGCACTTATCCCATCTGTATTATTAGATTCCCTGTATTGTGATGTTTGTAACAATTGCAGAGCATTGCTTTCCTGGTTGGTTCTAAAAAAATAAAAATATACCGACATACTGTGAGGCGTTCAAATAAGGGGGGCGTGTTCAGACATGTACACCTAATTATTCTTTCACAACCTCCGCACACTCCTCGGTTGTCTCATCAGATAGATTAAAGCTCTGAATACTCCTCCCCATCTCAATTTTTTGTTGAGTGAAGTCTTGTGCCAGCCATCTGCCTGTGTTTACTTAAGAGGACAAGCTTTTCTCAGGAATGTCATGCCTCTAGGGCTTTGTGTTTTTCAGAGGAGGGGGGAGAATACCTAGTTTAAGTGAGATAAGATTCCCTCAAGTGGTAGAACAGAGGGGGAGCATTGGGGCCATGCATGCTTCCTGGCAGTTGAGTAGAAGATGAGTGAAAGGTTGGGGTGAACAAAGTGAGATAAAAGTAACTGGTTCAATCTGGAGGAAAAGAGTACAGAGAGTACAGAGTTAACAATGCAGTAACTTCAATTCAAGTACAATACAATACAAGTAAAAAAAATGACTGGATCCCTATCTTCTCAGTGTGTCGAAGAGGGGTTGTAATGATAATACGGTATCATGAGATACATGACCCTCTACAATCTGGCTTCCGCACTGCTCACTCCACTCTAACAGACCTCACTAAAATAACTAATGACCTCCATGCTGCCAAAGACAGAGGTCATTACACTCTGTTCATATAACTCGACCTCTCTGCAGCATTTGACACCATGGACCACCCTCTTCTACTTCACATTCTCCATACTCCTGGTATTCGTAACAAAGCTCTATACTGTATCTCCTCCTACCTCTCCCATCGTACTTTCAGTGTCTCTTTTGCTAACACCTCCTCCTATATCGATCTCTCTGTGGGGATACCCCAGGGCTCTGTCCTGGGACCTCTTCTTCTCTTTTCTCTTTACACACTCTCTCTCTAGGTGACCTAATCACATCTCTTGGGTTCAATTATCACCTCTATGCTGACGACACACAAATTTACTTTTTCTACCCCCGACCTTACACCTGCTGTACAGACCAAAGTTTCTGAATGTCTCTCTGCGATATAATCCTGTATGGCCCTCCGCCGCCTTAAACTCAACATGGCAAAACAGAGCTCCTCATATTTCCTTCCAAATCTGGCTCTACTACCTCCTTCCACATTATTGTTGGAAGTAGTATCATATCAGAAGAAGGAGTGGCTCAGTGAGTAAAGACACTGACTGGCACTGAGTTTGAAGCAGGGAAACCTGGGAGAAGCAGCGGCTCAGTGAGTAAAGACACTGACTGGTACTGAGTGTGAAGCAGGGGAACCTGGGAGGAGTGGCTCAGTGAGTAAAGGCACTGACTGGCACTGAGTGTGAAGCAGGGGAACCTGGGAGAAGGAGCGGCTCAGTGAGTAACAACACTGACCGGCACTGAGTGTGAAGCAGGGGAACCTGGGAGAGGGAGCGGCTCAGTGAGTAACAACACTGACCGGCACTGAGTGTGAAGCAGAGGAACCTGGGAGAGGGAGCGGCTCAGTGAGTAAAGACACTGACTGGCACTGAGTGTGAAGCAGGGGAGCCTGTGAGAAGGGCGGCTCAGTGGGTAAAGACACTGACTGGCACTGAGTTTGAAGCAGGGAAACCTGGGAGAAGCAGCGGCTCAGTGAGTAAAGACACTGACTGGTACTGAGTGTGAAGCAGGGGAACCTGGGAGGAGTGGCTCTGTGAGTAAAGGCACTGAATGGCACTGAGTGTGAAGCAGGGGAACCTGGGAGAAGGAGCGGCTCAGTGAGTAACAACACTGACCGGCACTGAGTGTGAAGCAGAGGAACCTGGGAGAGGGAGCGGCTCAGTGAGTAAAGACACTGACTGGCACTGAGTGTGAAGCAGGGGAGCCTGTGAGAAGGAGCGGCTCAGAGGGTAAAGACACTGACTGGCACTGAGTGTGAAGCAGGGAAACCTGGGAGAAGGAGCGGCTCAGTGAGTAAAGGCACTGAGTGTGAAGCAGGGGAACCTGGGAGATGGAGTGGCTCAGTGAGTAAAGGCACTGACTGGCACTGAGTATGAAGCAGGGGAACCTGGGAGAAGGAGCGGCTCAGTGAGTAAAGACACTGACTGGCACTGAGTGTGAAGCAGGGGAACCTGGGAGAAGCAGCGGCTCAGTGAGTAAAGACACTGACTGGCACTGAGTGTGAAGCAGGGGAACCTGGGAGAGGGAGCGTCTCAGTGAGTAAAGACACTGACTGGCACTGAGTGTGAAGCAGGGGAGTCTGGGAGAGGGAGCGTCTCAGTGAGTAAAGACACTGACTGGCACTGAATGTGAAGCAGGGAAACCTGGGAGAAGGAGCGGCTCAGTGAGTGAAGACACTGACTGGCACTGAGTGTGAAGCAGGAGAACCTGGGAGAAGGAGCGGCTCAGTGAGTGAAGACACTGACTGGCACTGAGTGTGAAGCAGGAGAACCTGGGAGAAGGAGCGGCTCTGTGAGTAAAGACACTGACTGGCACTGAGTGTGAAGCAGGGGAACCTGGGAGAGGGAGCGTCTCAGTGAGTAAAGACACTGGCTGGCACTGAGTGTGAAGCAGGGGAGTCTGGGAGAGGGAGCGTCTCAGTGAGTAAAGACACTGACTGGCACTGAGTGTGAAGCAGGGGAACCTGGGAGGAGCGGCTCAGTGAGTACAGACACTGACTGGCACTGAGTGTGAAGCAGGGGAACCTGGGAGAAGCAGCGGCTCAGTGAGTACAGACACTGACTGGCACTGAGTGTGAAGCAGGGGAACCTGGGAGAAGGAGCGGCTCAGTGAGTAACAACACTGACCGGCACTGAGTGTGAAGCAGAGGAACCTGGGAGAGGGAGCGGCTCAGTGAGTAAAGACACTGACTGGCACTGAGTGTGAAGCAGGGGAGCCTGTGAGAATGAGCGGCTCAGAGGGTAAAGACACTGACTGGCACTGAGTGTGAAGCAGGGAAACCTGGGAGAAGGAGCGGCTCAGTGAGTAAAGGCACTGAGTGTGAAGCAGGGGAACCTGGGAGATGGAGTGGCTCAGTGAGTAAAGGCACTGACTGGCACTGAGTATGAAGCAGGGGAACCTGGGAGAAGGAGCGGCTCAGTGAGTAAAGACACTGACTGGCACTGAGTGTGAAGCAGGGGAACCTGGGAGAAGCAGCGGCTCAGTGAGTAAAGACACTGACTGGCACTGAGTGTGAAGCAGGGGAACCTGGGAGAGGGAGCGTCTCAGTGAGTAAAGACACTGACTGGCACTGAGTGTGAAGCAGGGGAGTCTGGGAGAGGGAGCGTCTCAGTGAGTAAAGACACTGACTGGCACTGAGTGTGAAGCAGGGGAGCCTGGGAGAAGGAGCGGCTCAGTGAGTGAAGACACTGACTGGCACTGAGTGTGAAGCAGGAGAACCTGGGAGAAGGAGCGGCTCAGTGAGTGAAGACACTGACTGGCACTGAGTGTGAAGCAGGAGAACCTGGGAGAAGGAGCGGCTCAGTGAGTAAAGACACTGACTGGCACTGAGTGTGAAGCAGGGGAACCTGGGAGAGGGAGCGTCTCAGTGAGTAAAGACACTGGCTGGCACTGAGTGTGAAGCAGGGGAACCTGGGAGAAGGAGCGGCTCAGTGAGTAAAGACACTGACTGGCACTGAGTGTGAAGCAGGGGAACCTGGGAGAAGGAGCGGCTCAGTGAGTAAAGACACTGACTGGCACTGAGTGTGAAGCAGGGGAGTCTGGGAGAGGGAGCGTCTCAGTGAGTAAAGACACTGACTGGCACTGAGTGTGAAGCAGGGGAACCTGGGAGGAGCGGCTCAGTGAGTACAGACACTGACTGGCACTGAGTGTGAAGCAGGGGAACCTGGGAGAAGGAGCGGCTCAGTGAGTACAGACACTGACTGGCACAGAGTGTGAAGCAGGGGAACCTGGGAGAAGGAGCGGCTCAGTGAGTACAGACACTGACTGGCACTGAGTGTGAAGCAGGGGAGCCTGGGAGAAGCAGCGGCTCAGTGAGTACAGACACTGACTGGCACTGAGTGTGAAGCAGGGGAACCTGGTTCAATTCCCAGTGTTGTCTCTTTGTGACCTTAGTGAAGTCACTTTATCTCCCTGTGCCTCAGACACCAAAAACATTGATTGTAAGCTCCACGCGGCAGGGACTGTGTCTGCAAAATTTCTTTGTAAAGCGCTACGTAAAAAACTAGCAGCCCTATACAAGAACAAACAATTATTATAATTATTATATTCACCCAGTAGCACAAGCACGCTGCCTAGGGGTCACACTCGACTCCTCTCACATTCAAAAGGTAGCTAAAACCTGTTGTTTTTTCCTACGCAATTTTATAAAGATACACCCTTTCCTTTGTTGTTTAACTGCTAAAACTCTGGCACAGACCCTCATTCTCTCACGTCTCGATTACTGTAACCTCCTGCTGTCCGGCCTTCCTGCCTCTCACCTGTCTCCCCTACAATCTATCTTAAATTCTGCTTCACTGTATTCTTTCCTAAATCTATCTCAGCGTCTCCCCTGCTGAAATCCCTCTCCTGGCTTCCTATCAAATCAATTTCTCAAAACATCCAGGGGGAGCATGTAGGGGAATAAGAGAACAAAATACACAGATATAAGTGCAGACGTTTCTTAAATCAATTGAATAAATAAACTGCGTCTTGGCTCATATAGTTGCTCTACTCACAGGACACTAGAGTATATAAAGGCAGCTGGCAAATTGGGTTGCCACCCATGCAGATAACTGTAAACTGGACCCCCTTTCGAATTCTCCGTCAGCAATGATAGCATATAGAATGAGAGAGAAAGCTACATAGTGCGATCAAATTGGAAAACTTTATGTATTAAAAAAAGGGTAAAAAATGCGCACTTACAATGTGCCAATATAAAATAAGCATGTATCACACAAGGGGAATTGGAGGTGTCCCGAACAGCTCACCGCCTCCCTTAGGTGTTTGGCTGGCTTCCACGGCTCTGTGTCCCAAATCGGAGCTTCCCTCTGTGCGCCCGTCTGGATGTGTGACGTCACGGCTGCAGGGTAGGTTTGCTACGGGTCGCCTCCAAGCCCAAATTTGGTCCACGCAACGCGTTTCACCCAGCTACCAAGAACTGTTCTGTATCCCCCCCTCTCCCTCTCTGGCTGTATCTCTCTCTCTCCCTCTCTGGCTGTATCTCTCCCTCTCTGGCTGTATCCCCCCCTCTCCCTCTCTGGCTGTATCCCCCTCCTCTCCCTCTCTGGCTGTATCCCCCCCCCTCTCCCTCTCTGGCTGTATCTCTCTCTCTCCCTCTCTGGCTGTATCTATCCCTCTCTGGCTGTACACTGGCGACACACTTTATTCGAGCTTGGCTAGTCCCACGAATTCGGGTATACCCGGGTGTATTGAGGTTTGTGACTGTTTTCTGCCTGAGTGCATTGAGTTATTTTCCAAGCAGGGATTGAAGCATTTTATTCCCGCTGGCTGCAATACTGCACAGTATATATATATATACTGCATTACAATTCATGAATTTATGCCATCTGGTAGACACGCGAAGCATTGCAGCCTATTAAATCCTAATCATTATCATTTAACAGATCAGCCGCCCATCAGCCAGGCATGAACCCAGGCTGGGAAGGCAAATGCAACGGGGCTTGTCAGAGGTGAGGAGTGGCGCATTCCAGGTATCTGCCAGGTACATACCGGGTATTTGCTCGAATAAAGTGTGTCGGTGCAGTATCTCTCTCTCTCCCTCTCTGGCTGTATCTCTCCCTCTCTGGCTGTATCCCCCCCCCCTCTCCCTCTCTGGCTGTATCTCTCTCTCCCTCTCTGGCTGTATCTCTCCCTCTCTGGCTGTATCTCTCCCTCTCTGGCTGTATCTCTCCCTCTCTGGCTGTATCCCCCCCCCCTCTCCCTCTCTGGCTGTATCTCTCTCTCCCTCTCTGGCTTTATCTCGCTCTCCCTCTCTGGCTGTATCTCGCTCTCCCTCTCTGGCTGTATCTCTCCCTCTCTGGCTGTATCTCTCTCCCTCTCTGGCTGTATCTCTCTCTCTCTCCCTCTCTGGCTGTATCTCTCCCTCTCTGGCTGTCTCTCTCTCTCTCCCTCTCTGGCTGTATCTCTCTCTCTCCCTCTCTGGCTGTCTCCCTCTCTCTCTCCCTCTCTGGCTGTATCTCTCTGTCACGGTGACTTTGTGGCAGGCTGTAATGTACACCAAAAATATATATAAAATATAATATATATATAACTGGGTCTGAACTGGGACGAGACTTAGATATGATAAAATATAATTTATTCCTTTATAAAGGTGAACACAAAAGATATACAAAAAACAGGCAAAATATCGACACTTACGTAAAATGGAAATGATGAAACAGTCATATCTGGACTGGCAGTTCATACAGCACTCTTCATAGTCATCAAGACACCAAAGACATGAAAGACCTCTGGCATGAAGACATTGCATAGCGTTTCTCTCAGCAATCAAGATGGTATAGAACAGACACAGGATAAAGGGTGGACAACAGTTTATAAACCTTTTGTCCCCTATCCTTAACATTAAGTACAGTGGATTGGTCTTCAATTAACTCTAGCCACTCATTAACGTGGGAACACCTTTTGATACATGCCCCCCTGCTAGCTGGTACATGCGCATTAGAGCTCTGGGGTCTCATTTCTGAAACCCCTCCTCTGCATCAGGAATGCCAGCTAGTCTACCAGATTGGATTCCTGGCAGGATATTCTTTGTTGTGAGGTGGGAAATGGAACACTTGAAGACTGCTCTGGTTTGAGTAATCTCCGCCCTCATATAAACAGTAGAGGTGACAAAATCCTTTGAACCATACTTAAGTCCTAGACATTGGGTCGCCTTTCTGGCCATATGCTACCCTGGTATGCAAAGGAATTTCCTCTGGGTTTTACCCATACCTTGGAACACAGTATGAAAGATAAAACATAAACATATTAAAATATCCGGTTCCGTTGGGTCCAGCAGGTCCAATCTTCCCAGTTCTCAATGCCGGAACTGGGACACCCTATGGTCCAATTTGCGACTTGCTACGACCTTCGGAACCGGAGATACACAAATACACTTAAAACCGTTTCACATTTTAATACAAAAATCTCCACTGTAAATAGACTTTCAATGGTAAAACGCCGCCGTTGGTGGCTATGGGAATCCGCCGCCATAGACTTTCAACGGGGCGACGCCGCCGTTGAAGTCAATGGGGGTTTTCCACCATAGCCGGTCAATGGAGATTGGTCGCCATTGGAGTCTATGGGAAAGTCCCGAACTTTCAAGGGGGTCCATACTCCATCGGGTTGGTCCAAGAGGGTCAAGGATTGTTCTGCAGCGATGCCGGAGCAGTGACTACAGGTACCCCAAACCCTGATCCTTTGGACCCACCGGAACCGGAGCTGTGGACTCCCAAATTTCAGCTTTTGACACTTAGCCGGTTTCCTGAGCCGTTTCTGCCGCCGCCATTGGAACCTATGGCGCGACCCGCTCTTCTCGGTTTGACCCTTATCGGGGGTCCAGGATACGGGGACTCGGTTGTGGTCGAGTGGGGGGAGGTCTAGGAACTAGGGGCAGAAAGAATTTTATTTCTAGGTGCTCTAGAACTGTTTATTCCCACGCCACTTGTCGTTGAACTTGGCTAATAAGTGATCAAAGCTCTCCTATTGAAATTGTATCCGCTTTGCGGTTTTGCGGTTTGGACGGCAGCCAACTCGTCCCTGGAAAGCTCTTTCGAGGATTCTCCATTGAAGTCAATGAGCCCATTGACTTACAATGGGAAACCGCCGCTCCTTCTCTCGGACGCCATCTGCTGGTCTTCTCAGGAAACAGGACCCAAACAGCAAGATTCGCCATTGAAACACATGGAGCTCAATGGCGGCCTATGGGACCCTGCAAAATGGTGCCTGAAAAGGCGGGAAAATTACACAAAGGGCTATAATCACTAAACAACTATTAACCCTTGTGCTCCCGGATGGATCCTAGTGTGTGTGATGCAGACACGGATATAACAATAAAACAGGGGAACAGTGAAATACACATTTTCAGGTTATAACAAGGGTTAAATTACATTTCTGGGCCTCAGCCCAGTTAACCTCTTGTCTCCCTGGTGAGGTTAGAGGGTGGCCAATTGGGGTGTAACCCTTTAATCCCATGCCAAATCCTCCCCATCATCACACCTCCCCTGCTCAATGGGTGCCTGGTGCCCCAGTCGCCTCCCCCGGGCACTGGGGTACCACTGGCGCCCTTGAAGCACTCAATAAGTCTTGAGGGGTTGGCCTGGCAAAATGGTCCTCCGTACATTGTCCTGGCCACAGTGGATTGTAAAGTCCAGATCCTGTGGAGCAGGGCCACACCGTGGCCGCCGGGCATTCTCCTTTGCCTCCCTCTGCCCCCCACCCAGTGCCTGGTGAACCAAGTCCATGGTGAAGGGGCCCCGTTGCAGACCAGGCTGTACACTGCCCAGAGACTGGCATGTCTCTGCACCTGCAGGAGACCAGCTATCCAGCACAGACCGTCGCTTTCCTGTCAACCAAGTCTGGGAAAGAGCTATGTCACTATCATGTAGGGAACCTACCTGCTCTGGCCCTGTGCCCACCTGTAGCTGCTCTGCTATACTCCTGACTCTCCTCCCTGGCTGCCTATCTACACACAGCCCCTCCTTTGGGAACCCAGAGGAACCTGGCCAGTCAGAACAAGGGACCTTCTGCCTACCTAGCCCATCCCTAGCTACTGCCAGCTGCCTAACACCCCACTGACCTCCTATCTCCCCCTGCTCCACAGTGTCTCCCTGCCTAGCCTTCCCTAGGCCCAGCACCTCAGCCTGCTGCTTACCTCCCTGCAGCCCACCTGCACTCCTCTCTCCCCTGGGCAATCCTAACCCAGACACTGGAACTACCTGAGTGCATCTACCTCCCTGACCTTGTCTCCTCCTTACCAGGGATGAGCTCAGGGGCATCTCTCCAGATGCAACCGCCTTAGCTCTTGGCTGGCAGGTATCCCTGGGGTGGCACAAGCCTGCCACTGCCCAGGATACCCCCAGCCCATAGCTAGGCTGCAACAGGGGGTTGCTGATCTGAGGAACCCCCTGTGGCTCTGCCAGGGTAATGTGGAACTCTAGCTGCCATACCTGCTGCTTTCCCTCCCCGGCTACCACTAGCCCTTCTTCTCCCACTGAGAACTGATGCTGGCTACCTACCTGCAGCCTCCCCTCACTCCGCTTCTCCCTAGCTAATCCTAACCTGGATCCTAGGGCTACCTGAGTGAGGCCATCCCCCTGACACTGTCTCCCCATTACCGGGGATGAGCTCAGGGTTGCTGGTGCAGATGCACCCACCTTAGCTCCTGGCTGGCAGGTAATCTGGGGGTGATCTAATTTAGCCACAACCCCTGATACCTCCAGCCCATAGCAAGGCTGCAACAGTGGGGCTCTTAACTGAGAGTCCCCTTGCTGCTCCGCCAGGGTAATGGGGAAGTCAAGCTGCCCTACAAGCTGCCCTTCCTTCCCCTCCCCTGGTGCCCCTATCTCCTGCCACCCCCAGTCACCCCTAGAGTGAAACAACAGGGTACAGTCAAAGGGAAAAATAAGTCAGGGTCAGTCTGCGACTTGGTCTGGCTTACCTCGCTGGTCCCCGCAGAGACCGCCGCCTTCGTTGGTCCCAATTGCAGGGGGACTGGAGTGGCCGCCGCAGGCATCATCTGGGCCGGGAAGCAACGGGTCGCCGCCGCAGCAGCGCCCGGGGTTGGCACAGGGGAAACGATGCAGGACCGGGGTCCCAGATCTTTGTGGAGAAACACAGCTCCATGCAAACCAGGTAACAAAAACCCCTCCCGCAATCCCTGTCCCTCCCCCCACTCAGAAAGGGCTCCAGCACTTTGCCGGAATCGCGACTCTTCTGCCGCCGCCATGGGCGAACCACGGGTAGCTGCCGCAGCAGTACCTGGCTTTGATGCAGTGTCGTCGGCGTGGATTGTGGGGCTCTGGTCGTCGCTGGGAATCGCTGACTCCGCCAAACCATGTGAAACACCCACCTCCCGCACACCCCAACCCTCCCCCAAATAGAATTGCCGCCGGCAGGATGCCGGAGTAGCGGCTTCTTCTCCGCCGCCGCCGCCGGTTCTCCGCCGGGATCAGGTGGATGGCCGCTGCTCTCCGCCGCTGTTGCTGATGCAGCCTGTCCAGGTTCTCCAGGAGATGTCCCGAGGAGGGTTGTCGCCCCGGCTGGGCGGGAGCCATCAGAGGATGCCGCTAACTGGGTCATCTTTTCCGCAGCTCGTGAGCGCTGGCCCTGAGGGGCTTCTTCGCCCGACCGCGCACGGTCAGGGCACTGGGCATTATTGTGGCCCATTTGTTGGCAGTGCCGCAGCGGCTGCCGGTGCTTCTCCGCCACCGGTGGACTAACCCCAGCAAGGGGCAACGGAGTCCAGAGCGGAGTCGCTTGAGCGCCGGGCTCCGGGAGGGGGTAAGTGGGTCGGGACAACGCCAGCCCCAGGAGCTCGTTCCGCTCCGCCTGGGCCCACATCCCTCCCCACGCAGACAACAGTGAAAGCTCTTCCAGGGAAAATGGACTGGCCGCCGCAGCGGCCGTTACCTCTCCGGCTGTAAAACTCTCGGGGTCTCTGCGATCACCCGCTCCCTCCACCAGTCTCTGCCGTCCTGGAGCTGGGTCCATTCCCTGTTCTCCGGGCGGTTTGATGGTTACAGCAGCTGCAGCTGTGGATCTTTGCTCAGCCTGCCGGGCTTCATGCTCACCGATTGCTGTCTCTCTCTCAGCCTTGCTGGCTGCTGGTCCCCGCGCTGACTTGATGCACTCCTCCGGTCTTGGTGCCCGGCTCCAGTCAGACGGATGGCCGGCACTTTGGTTCTGGAGGCAATGCTTCTCACAAGTAGGGGAACAGTGAGGAGGTGCCATATCTTGTGTTATATGTTGTACACTGTGTGTTCAATATCTTTGGTCCCAGGAACTCGCAATTACCATCGAGTTCCCACTATATTACAGTATCCCGCAGAACACTAGTAATACAGGTCCAGTTCAATCCCGCCGCTGCCACCGGTTAATTACAAGCCTGTCACGGTGACTTTGTGGCAGGCTGTAATGTACACCAAAAATATATATAAAATATAATATATATATAACTGGGTCTGAACTGGGACGAGACTTAGATATGATAAAATATAATTTATTCCTTGATAAAGGTGAACACAACAGATATACAAATAACAGGCAAAATATGGACACTTACTTAAAATGGAAATGATGAAACAGTCATATCTGGACTGGCAGTTCATACAGCACTCTTCATAGTCATCAAGACACCAAAGACATGAAAGACCTCTGGCATGAAGACATTGCATAGCGTTTCTCTCAGCAATCAAGATGGTATAGAACAGACACAGGATAAAGGGTGGACAACAGTTTATAAACCTTTTGTCCCCTATCCTTAACATTAAGTACAGTGGATTGGTCTTCAATTAACTCTAGCCACTCATTAACGTGGGAACACCTTTTGATACATGCCCCCCTGCTAGCTGGTACATGCGCAGTAGAGCTCTGGGGTCTCATTGCTGTAACCCCTCCTCTGCATCAGGAATGCCAGCTGGTCTACCAGATTGGATTCCTGGCAGGATATTCTTTGTTGTGAGGTGGGAAATGGAACACTTGAAGACTGCTCTGGTTTGAGTAATCTCCGCCCTCATGTAAACAGTAGAGGTGACAAAATCCTTTGAACCATACTTAAGTCCTAGACATTGGGTCGCCTTTCTGGCCATATGCTACCCTGGTATGCAAAGGAATTTCCTCTGGGTTTTACCCATACCTTGGAACATAGTATGAAAGATAAAACATAAACATATTAAAATATCCGGTTCCGTTGGGTCCAGCAGGTCCAATCTTCCCAGTTCTCAATGCCGGAACTGGGACACCCTATGGTCCAATTTACGACTTGCTACGACCTTCGGAACCGGAGATACACAAATACACTTAAAACCGTTTCACATTTTAATACAAAAATCTCCACTGTAAATAGACTTTCAATGGCAAACCGCCGCCGTTGGCGGCTATGGGAATCCGCCGCCATAGACTTTCAACGGGGCGACGCCGCCGTTGAAGTCAATGGGGGTTTTCCGCCATAGCCGGTCAATGGAGATTGGACGCCATTGGAGTCTATGGGAAAGTCCCGAACTTTCAACGGGGTCCATACTCCATCGGGTTGGTCCAAGAGGGTCAAGGATTGTTCTGCAGCGATGCCGGAGCAGTGACTACAGGTACCCCAAACGCTGATCCTCTGGACCCACCGGAACCGGAGCTGTGGATTCCCAAATTTCAGCTTTTGACACTTAGCCGGTTTCCTGAGCCGTTTCTGCCGCCGCCATTGGAACCTATGGCGCGACCCGCTCTTCTCGGTTCGACCCTTATCGGGGGTCCAGGATACGGGGACCCGGTTGTGGTCGAGTGGGGGGAGGTCTAGGAACTAGGGGCAGAATTTTATTTCTAGGTGCTCTAGAACTGTTTATTCCCACGCCACTTGTCGTTGAACTTGGCTAATAAGTGATCAAAGCTCTCCTATTGAAAATGTATCCGCTTTGCGGTTTTGCGGTTTGGATGGCAGCCAACTCGTTCCTGGAAAGCTCTTTCGAGGATTCTCCATTGAAGTCAATGAGCCCATTGACTTACAATGGGAAACCGCCGCTCCTTCTCTCGGACGCCATCTGCTGGTCTTCTCAGGAAACAGGACCCAAACAGCAAGATTCGCCATTGAAACACATGGAGCTCAATGGCGGCCTATGGGACCCTGCAAAATGGTGCCTGAAAAGGCGGGAAAATTACACAAAGGGCAATAATCACTAAACAACTATTAACCCTTGTGCTCCCGGATGGATCCTAATGTGTGTGTGATGCAGACACGGATATAACAATAAAACAGGGGAACAGTGGAATACACATTTTCAGGTTATAACAAGGGTTAAATCACATTTATGGGCCTCAGCCCAGTTAACCCCTTGTCTCCCTTGTGAGGTTAGAGGGTGGCCAATTGGGGTGTAACCCCTTTAATCCTGGGCCAAATCCTCCCCATCGTCACACTCTCCCTCTGGCTGTCTCTCTCTCTCTCTCTCTCCCTCTCTGGCTGTATCTCTCCCTCTCTGGTTGTATCTCTCCCTCTCTGGCTGTATCTCTCCCTCTCTGGCTGTATCTCTCTCTCTACCTCTCTGGCTGTCTCTCTCTCCCTCTCTGGCTGTCTCTCTCTCTCTCCCTCTCTGGCTGTCTCCCTCTCTCTCCCTCTCTGGCTGTATCCCCCCCCTCTCCCTCTCTGGCTGTATCCCCCCTCTCCCTCTCTGGCTGTATCTCTCTCTCTCCCTCTCTGACTGTATCTCTCCCTCTCTGGCTGTATATCTCTCTCTCCCTCTCTGGCTGTATCTCTCCCTCTCTGGCTGTCTCTCTCTCTCTCTCCCTCTCTGGCTGTCTCTCTCCCTCTCTGGCTGTCTCTCTCTCTCTCCCTCTCTGGCTGTATCCCCCCCCCCCTCTCCCTCTCTGGTTGTTTCTCTCCCTCTCTGGCTGTATCTCACCCTCTCTGGCTGTATCCCCCCCCCCTCTCTCTCTCTGGCTGTATCTCTCCCTCTCTGACTGTCTCTCTCTCTCTTTCCTCTCTGGCTGTATCTCTCCCTCTCTGGCTGTTCCCCCCCCCCTCTCCCTCTCTGGCTGTATCCCCCCCCCTCTCCCTCTATGGCTGTATCTCTCTCTCCCTCTCAGTCTCTCTCTCTCTCCCCCCCTCTCTGGCTGTATCTCTCCTCTCTCTCCCTCCCCTCTCTGGATGTATCTCTCTCTCCCTCTAAGTCTCTCTCTCTCCCCTCCTCTCTGGCTGTATCTCTCCCTCCCCCCCCCCCCCCCCTCTCTGGCTGTATCTCTCCCTCTCTGGCTGTATCTCTCCCTCTCTGGCTGTATCTCTCCCTCTCTGGCTGCATCCCCCCCTCTCCCTCTCTGGCTGTATCTCTCCCTCTCTGGCTGTCTCTCTCTCTCTCTCCCTCTTTGGCTGTATCTCTCTCTCTCCCTCTCTGGCTGTATCTCTCTCTCTCCCTCTCTGGCTGTATCTCTCTCTCTCCCTCTCTGGCTGTATCTCTCCCCCCCCCTCTCTGGCTGTATCTCTCTCTCTCCGGCTGTATCTCTCCCCTCTCTGGCTGTATCTCTCACTCTCTGGCTGTATCTCTCTCCCCCCCCCTCCCTCTCTGGCTGTATCTCTCCCTCTCTGGCTGTATCTCTCCCTCTCTGGCTGTATCTCTCCCTCTCTGGCTGTATCCCCCCCCCTCTCCCTCTCTGGCTGTATCTCTCCCTCTCTGGCTGTCTCTCTCTCTCTCCCTCTCTGGCTGTATCTCTCTCTCTCCCTCTCTGGCTGTATCTCTCTCTCTCCCTCTCTGGCTGTATCTCTCTCTCTCCCTCTCTGGCTGTATCTCTCCCTCTCTGGCTGTATGTCTCTCCCTCTCTGGCTGTATATCTCCCTCTATGGCTGTATCCCCCCCTCTCTCCCTCTCTGGCTGTATCTCTCTCTCTCCCTCTCTGGCTGTATCTCTCCCTCTCTGGCTGTATCCCCCCCCCCTCTCTCCCTCTCTGGCTGTATCTATCTCTCTCCCTCTCTGGCTGTATCTCTCCCTCTCTGGCTGTATCTCTCTATCCCCCCCTCCCTCTCTGGCTGTATCTCTCCCTCTCTGGCTGTCTCTCTCTCTCTCTTCTCTCTCTCTCTCTCTCTCTCTCTCTCTCTCTCTCTCTCTCTCTCTCTCTCTCTCTCTCTCTCTCTCTCTCTCTCTCTCTCCCTCTCTGGCTGTATCTCTCTCTCTCCCTCTCTGGCTGTATCTCTCCCTCTCTGGCTGTACCCCCCCCCCCTCTCTGGCTGTATCGCTCTCCCTCTCTGGCTGTTTCTCTCCCTCTCTGGCTGTTTCCCCCCCCCTCTCTCCCTCTCTGGCTGTATCTCTCTCCCTCTCTGGCTGTATCTCTCCCTCTCTGGCTGTATCCCCCCCTCTCTCCCTCTCTGGCTGTATCTCTCTCTCTCCCTCTCTTGCTGTATCTCTCCCTCTCTGGCTGTATCTCTCTCTCCCCCCCCTCCCTCTCTCGCTGTATCTCTCTCTCTCTCTGGCTGTATCCCCCCCCCCTCTCTGGCTGTATCTCTCCCTCTCTCACCTCCCCCCCTCTCTGGCTGTATCTCTCCCTCTCCCCCCCCCCTCTCTGGCTGTATCTCTCCCTCTCTCTCCCCTCCCTCTCTGGCTGTATCTCTCCCTCTCTGGCTGTATTTCTCCCTCTCTGGCTGTATCCCCCCCCCCCTCTCCCTCTCTGGCTGTATCTCTCTCTCCCTCTATGGCGGTATCTCTCTCTCCCTCTCTGGCTGTATCTCGCTCTCCCTCTCTGGCAGTATCTCTCCCTCTCTGGCTGTATCCCCCCCCCTCTCCCTCTCTGGCTGTATCTCTCTCCCTCTCTGGCTATATCTCTCTCTCTATCCCTCTCTGGCTATATCTCTCCCTCTCTGGCTATATCTCTCCCTCTCTGGCTTTCTCTCTTCCTCTCTGGCTGTCTCTCTCTCTCTCTCCCTCTCTGGCTGTCTCTCTCTCTCTCCCTCTCTGGCTGTATCTCTCTCTCCCTCTCTGGCTGACTCCCTCTCTCTCTCCCTCTCTGGCTGTATCTCTCCCTCTCTGGTTGTATCTCTCTCTCTCTCCCTCTCTGGCTGTCTCTCTCTCCCTCTCTGGCTGTATCTCTCCCTCTCTGGCTGTATCTCTCCCTCTCTGGTTGTATCTCTCCCTCTCTGGCTGTATCTCTCCCTCTCTGGCTGTCTCTCTCTCTCTCCCTCTCTGGCTGTATCCCCCCCCCCTCTCCCTCTCTGGCTGTATCTCTCTCTCTCCCTCTCTGGCTGTATCTCTCTCTCTCCCTCTCTGGCTGTCTCTCTCTCTCCCTCTCTGGCTGTCTCTCTCTCTCTCTGGCTGTCTCTCTCTCTCTCCCTCTTTGGCTGTATCTCTCTCTCTCCCTCTCTGGCTGTATCTCTATCTCTCCCTCTCTGGCTGTATCTCTCCCTCTCTGGCTGTATCCCCCCCCCCCCCTCTCCCTCTCTGGCTGTATCTCTCCCTCTCTGGCTGTCTCTCTCTCTCTCCCTCTTTGGCTGTATCTCTCTCTCTCCCTCTCTGGCTGTATCTCTCTCTCTCCCTCTCTGGCTGTATCTCTCTCTCCCTCTCTGGCTGTATCTCTCCCCCCCCCCCCTATCTGGCTGTATCTCTCTCTCTCCCTCTCTGGCTGTATCTCTCCCTCTCTGGCTGTATCTCTCCCTCTCTGGCTGTATCTCTCCTCCCCCCCTCCTCTCTGGCTGTATCTCTCCCTCTCTGGCTGTATCTCTCCCTCTCTGGCTCTATCTCTCCCTCTCTGGCTGTATGCCCCCCCCCCTCTCCCTCTCTGGCTGTATCTCTCCCTCTCTGGCTGTCTCTCTCTCTCTCTCCCTCTCTGGCTGTATCTCTCTCTCTCCCTCTCTGGCTGTATCTCTCTCTCTCCCTCTCTGGCTGTATCTCTCTCTCTCCCTCTCTGGCTGTATCTCTCCCTCTCTGGCTGTATGTCTCTCCCTCTCTGGCTGTATCTCTCCCTCTATGGCTGTATCCCCCCCTCTCTCCCTCTCTGGCTGTATCTCTCTCTCTCCCTCTCTGGCTGTATCTCTCCCTCTCTGGCTGTATCCCCCCCCTCTCTCCCTCTCTGGCTGTATCTATCTCTCTCCCTCTCTGGCTGTATCTCTCCCTCTCTGTCTCTCTCTCTCTCTCTCTCTCTCTCTCTCTCTCTCTCTCTCTCTCTCTCTCTCTCTCTCTCTCTCTCTCTCTCTCTCTCTCCCTCTCTGGCTGTATCTCTCTCTCTCCCTCTCTGGCTGTATCTCTCCCTCTCTGGCTGTACCCCCCTCTCTCCCTCTCTGGCTGTATCGCTCTCCCTCTCTGGCTGTATCTCTCCTTCTCTGGCTGTATCCCCCCCCCCTCTCTCCCTCTCTGGCTGTATCTCTCTCCCTCTCTGGCTGTATCTCTCCCTCTCTGGCTGTATCCCCCCCCTCTCTCCCTCTCTGGCTGTATCTCTCTCTCTCCCCGCTCTTGCTGTATCTCTCCCTCTCTGGCTGTATCTCTCTCTCCCCCCCCTCCCTCTCTCGCTGTATCTCTCTCTCTCTCTGGCTGTATCCCCCCCCCCCCCTCTCTGGCTGTATCTCTCCCTCTCTCACCTCCCCCCCCTCTCTGGCTGTATCTCTCCCTCTCCCCCCCCCCCCCCTCTCTGGCTGTATCTCTCCCTCTCTCTCCCCTCCCTCTCTGGCTGTATCTCTCCCTCTCTGGCTGTATCTCTCCCTCTCTGGCTGTATTCCCCCCCCCCCCTCTCTGGCTGTATCTCTCTCTCCCTCTCTGGCTGTATCTCTCTCTCCCTCTCTGGCTGTATCTCGCTCTCCCTCTCTGACAGTATCTCTCCCTCTCTGGCTGTATCCCCCCCCCCCCCCTCTCCCTCTCTGGCTGTATCTCTCTCCCTCTCTGGCTATATCTCTCTCTCTCTCCCTCTCTGGCTATATCTCTCCCTCTCTGGCTATATCTCTCCCTCTCTGGCTATATCTCTCCCTCTCTGGCTTTCTCTCTTCCTCTCTGGCTGTCTCTCTCTCTCTCTCCCTCTCTGGCTGTCTCTCTCTCTCCCTCTCTGGCTGTATCTCTCCCTCTCTGGCTGTATCTCTCTCTCTCTCCCTCTCTGGCTGTCTCTCTCTCCCTCTCTGGCTGTATCTCTCCCTCTCTGGCTGTATCTCTCCCTCTCTGGCTGTATCTCTCCCTCTCTGGCTGTCTCTCTCTCTCTCCCTCTCTGGCTGTATCCCCCCCCCTCTCCCTCTCTGGCTGTATCTCTCTCTCCCTCTCTGGCTGTATCTCTCTCTCTCCCTCTCTGGCTGTCTCTCTCTCTCCCTCTCTGGCTGTCTCTCTCTCTCCCTCTCTGGCTGTCTCTCTCTCTCTCCCTCTCTGGCTGTCTCTCTCTCTCTCCCTCTCTGGCTGTATCTCTCTCTCTCCCTCTCTGGCT
>NW_027455280.1:427462-600507 GCF_040206685.1 Ascaphus truei
CTCTGGCTGTCTCTCTCTCTCTCTGGCTGTATCTCTCTCTCCCCCCCCTCTCTCCCTCTCTGGCTGTATCTCTCTCTCTCCCTCTCTGGCTGTTTCTCTCCCTCTCTGGCTGTATCTCTCTCTCTCCCTCTCTGGCTGTATCTCTCCCTCTCTGGCTGTATCTCTCTCTCCCCCCCCCCTCCCTCTCTCGCTGTATCTCTCTCTCTCTCTCAGGCTGTATCCCCCCCCCCTCTCCCTCTCTGCTGTATCCCCCTCTCTCCTCTCTGGCTGTATCTCTCCCTCTCTGGCTGTATCCCCCCCCCCTCTCCCTCTCTGGCTGTATCCCCCCCTCTCTCCCTCTCTGGCTGTATCTCTCCCTCTCTGGCTGTATCCCCCCCCCCCTCTCTCCCTCTCTGGCTGTATCTCTCTCTCTCTCTGGCTGTATCTCTCTCTCTCTGGCTGTATCTCTCCCTCTCTGGCTGTATCCCCCCCCCCCTCTCTCCCTCTCTGGCTGTATCTCTCTCTCTCCCTCTCTGGCTGTATCTTTCCCTCTCTGGCTGTATCTCTCTCTCTCCCTCTCTGGCTGTATCTCTCCTCTCTGGCTGTATCTCTCTCTCCCCCCCCTCCCTCTCTCGCTGTATCTCTCTCTCTCTCTCAGGCTTTATCCCCCCCCCTCCCTCTCTGGCTGTATCTCTCCCTCTCTCCACCCCCCCTCTCTGCTGTATCTCTCCCTCTCAGTCTCTCTCTCCCCACCCCCTCCCCCCTCTCTGGCTGTATCTCTCCCTCTCTCCCCCCTCTCTGGCTGTATCTCTCCCTCTCTCTCCCCCCCCCCTCTCTGGCTGTATCTCTCCCTCTCTTCCCCCCCCCTCTCTGGCTGTATCTCTCCCTCTCTCCTCCCCCTCCCCCCACCTCTCTGGCTGTATCTCTCAGTCTCTCTCTCTCCCCCCCCCTCTCTGGCTGTATCTCTCAGTCTCTCTCTCCCCCCCCCCCTCTCTGGCTGTATCTCTCAGTCTCTCTCTCCCCCCCCCCTCTCTGGCTGTATCTCTCAGTCTCTCTCCCCCCCTCTCTGGCTGTATCTCTCAGTCTCTCTCCCCCCCCTCTCTGGCTGTATCTCTCCCTCTCTCCCACCCCCTCTCTGCTGTATCTCTCAGTCTCTCTCCCCCCCCTCTCTGGCTGTATCTCTCCCCCCCCCTCTCTGGCTCTATCTCTCCTCTCTCTCCCCCCCCCCTCTGGCTGTATCTCTCCCTCTCTTCCCCCCCCTCTCTGGCTGTATCTCTCCCCCCCCCCCCCTCTCTGGCTGTATCTCTCAGTCTCTCTCTCCCCCCCCCCCCTCTCTGGCTGTATCTCTCCCTCTCTCCCCCCCCCCCTCTCTGGCTGTATCTCTCAGTCTCTTTTCCCCCCCCCCTCCCTCTCTGGCTGTATCTCTCCTCTCTCCCCCCCTCCCCTCTCTCCCCCCCCCCTCTCTGACTGTATCTCTCAGTCTCTTTCTCCCCCCCCCCCCTCTCTGGCTGTATCTCTCCCTCTCTCCCCCCCTCCCCTCTCTCCCCCCTCCCTCTCTGGCTGTATCTCTCCCTCTCCCCCCCCCCTCTCTGGCTGTATCTCTCAGTCTCTCTCTCCCCCCCCCCCCTCTCTGGCTGTATCTCTCCCTCTCTCCCCCCCTCCCCTCTCTGGCTGTATCTCTCTCCCCCCCCCCCCCCCCCCCCCTCTCTGGCTGTATCTCTCTCTCTGCATCTTTCAGGCCCCGCCCCTTTTGGGTACCGGACTGCACCACTCTGTGCATGAAGGAGGGGACCGCAGCACGGATGCAGGTGCTTCATTTCTACGCCCTGCTCCCCCTCTCATTAATGTGGAGGCGCCGAACTCCGTATCCCGCATAGAGCATAGGAATAGCGCACTAAGGGGGGTGGGGGGACCGGAACATACCAAGTGAGGGAGTGGGGGGGAGAGGATGCTGAGCCCGCTCGGTCGCTGAGGAGCAGATTGAGAAGCAGAGAGCCCGTGTTCTGCAGTGCCCGCTTACCCCCCCGCTATATCCCCCCCCCCACACACACATATATTATATACCGCGCTACATTATATATATATATATTACATCACTGGGCGGAGACCTCTGTGCGCCAGGCTGCGGCATCCTCCGGAACCGGGAGCAGAACCGGGAGCAGAGAGAGAGAGACCAGTACCGGGAGCAGAACCGGGAGCAGTGAGACCGGAACCGGGAGCAGAACCGGGAGCAGTGAGAGAGACCGGACTCGTAGCGGTGTCGGGAGCAGAACCGGAGCCAGTCCCGTTGGGCCGCGCACGATGAATTACCTGCGGCGCCGCCTGTCGGACAGTAACTTTATGGCCAATCTCCCGAACGGTTACATGACGGACCTGCAGAGACCGGACCCGCCCGCGCCCCCCCCTCCCGCCCCCCCGCCGCCGCCGCCGCCGCCGCTCCCCCCCGCCGGCCCTGTCTCCGGACCCGGGCCCCGCGCACAGACCGGTCCCCGGCACCGCGGGAGGCGGCGGCTTCTTCTCCTCTCTGTCTAACGCGGTGAAACAAACCACGGCGGCTCTGAGCGAGCAGGTCAGCGGGGCGGCCGGCGGCGGCGGCGGGGGGGCGGCCGGCAGGCAGGGCAACAAAATACTGCTCGTCATAGATGAACCGCACACCGACTGGTGAGTACCGGGGGGGGGGGTGAGTACCGGGGGGGGGGGGGGGGGTGAGTACCGGGGGGGGGGGGTGAGTACCGGGGGGGGGGGGGAGGGGTACAATGAGGGGACGAAACAGCAGAGTAGAAAGAAAAAAGGGGGAAATTGGGGGTGAGACTAAGGGAAGAGAACAAAAGAATGGGGGGCAAGAAGAGGTAAGGATGGGGAGGGGGAAGAGGTAAGGGTGTGGAGGGGGGAGAAGAGGTAAGGGTGTGGAGGGGGGAGAAGAGGTAAGGGTGTGGAGGGGGGAGAAGAGGTAAGGGTGTGGAGGGAGGAGAAGAGTGAGGGTGTGAGGGGGGAGAAGAGGTGAGGTTGTGGAGGGGGGAGAAGAGGTAAGGGTGTGGAGGGGGGAAGAGGTAAGTGTGTGGAGGGGGAGAAGAGGTAAGGGTGTGGAGCGGGGAGAAGAGGTGAGGGTGTGGAGGGAGGAGAAGAGGTGAGGGTGTGGAGGGGGGGAGAAGAGGTGAGGGTGTGGAGGGGGGAGAAGAGGTGAGGGTGTGGAGGGGGAGAAGAGGTGAGGATGGGGAGGGGGGAAGAGGCAAGGGTGTGGAGGGGGGAGAAGAGGTAAGGGTGTGGAGGGGGGAGAAGAGGTAAGGATGGGGAGGGGGAGAAGAGGTGGAGGGTGTGGAGGGTGGGGAAGAGGTAAGGGTGGGGAGAAGAGGTGAGGGTGTGGAGGGGGGAGAAGAGGTGAGGGTGTGGAGGGGGGGTTGAGGTGAAGGTGTGAGGGGGGACAGAAGAGGTAAGGGGTGGGAGGTGAGGGTCTGGGGGGGGGTTGAGGCGTGGGTGTGAGGGGGAGACAGAAGAGGTAAGGGTGTGGAGAGGGAGAGGGGGAAGATGAGGTGAGGTTGTGGTGAGGGTGTGGAGGGTGAGGTGAGGTTGTGGTGGGGGGAAGAAGAGATGAGGGTGTGGAGGGTGAGGAGGGTGAGGTGAGGTTGTGGTGGGGGGGAGAAGAGGTGAGGGTGTGGAGGGGGAAGAAGAGGTAAGGGTGTGGGGGGGGGAGAAGAGGTGAGGATGTGGTGGGGGAGGAAGAGGTGAGGATGTGGTGGGGGAGGGAAGAAGAGGTGAGGATGTGGAGGAGGGGGGAAGAGGTGAGGATCGTGGAGGGAGGGGTAAGAGTGTGGAGGGAGGGGGGAAGAGGTAAGGGTGTGGAGGGAGGGGGGAAGAGGTAAGGGTGTGGAGGGAGGGGCAAGAGGTAAGGGTGTGGAGGGAGGGGGAAGAGGAAAGGATGTGCAGGGGGGGAAGAGGTAAGGGTGTGGGAGGGAGAAGAGGTAAGGGTGTGGGGAAGAGGGAGAACAGGTAGGGTGTGCAGGGGGGAAGAGGTAAGGGTGTGGGGAGGAGGGAGAAGAGGTAAGGGTGGGGGGAGGAGGGAGAACAGGTAGGGTGTGCAGGGGGAAGAGGTAAGGGTGTGGGGAGGAGGGAGAAGAGGTAAAGGTGTGGGGGAGAGGGAGAAGGTGTTGAGGGGTTGGTACGGAGGAGGAGACAGGGTGGTTGTGGTGTGTGGGGGGGGGGGCAGGGTGGTGGTGTGGCTGGAGAGGCGGTGTGGCGGAAAAGAGGAGGTAGGGTGGTGCGGTGTGAGGATAGAGAGGTAATACTGATTAACAAAGGAATCTATGGCTAAAACAGGGGTGTGAAAGCAGAAAAAAAACTGCTGGACTGTAGATAAGGTAAGGTGAGAAACTAGTGTTTGAAATCATGGAAGGGTGGTGACAAGGTACAGCATGGAGGGGGAAGGGGATGCTGTGGGGGGGGGGGGAGGTATGGATAAGAACATTGGCAAAGAGGCAGGCAGGATAGTTACATAGTAGATGAGGTTCAAAAAAGACGTACGTCCATCAAGTTTAACCTATGATAAATTTAGACAACAGATACTTTATCCTATATCTATACTTGCTTATTGATCCAGAGGAAGGCAAACAAAAAAAACAGAGTCATATCATCCAATGATATCTCATAAGTGGAAAAATAAATTCCTTCGCGACTCCAAGAATTGGCAATCAGATTACTCCCTGGATCAACATCCTTCCCATGTATACTTATTTGGTATATCCCTGTATACCTTTCCTTTCTAAAAAGATGTCCAACCTTTCTTTGAACAAATCTATTGTATCTGCCATCACAGTCTCCATGTGTAATGAATCCCACACTGTAACTGCCCTTACTGTACAGAACCCTTATCTTTGTTGCTGGTGAAATTTCCTTTCCTCCAACCTTAAGGGATGGCCCGAGTCCTTTGTACTGCCCTTGGGATGAATCAGTTCTTTTGAAAGCTCCTTGTATTGTCCCCGAATATATTTGTATATAGTTATCATATCCCCTCTTAGACGCCTCTTTTCTAATGTAAATAAGTCTAATTTAACTAGTCTCTCCTCATAAGTTAGATTGTCCATCCCCTTTATTCATTTGGTGGCTCTTCCCTGCACTCTCTCTAGTTCCATAATGTCTTTTCTTAGGATTTGTGCCCACAATTGTACTCCATATTCAAGGTGTGGTCTTACTAATGCTTTGTAAAGGGGCATAATTATGTTTACTTCCCTTCCATCCATTGCCCGTTTGATGCAAGATAACATCTTGTTCGCCTTTGCAGCTACTGCATGACATTGGGCACTATTGCTAAGCCTGCTGTCTACAAGCACTCCTAAAGCCTTCTCCCTCAAGGATTCCCCCAATTTATCCCCATTTAATTTTTTAATTCGCCTTTTTATTCTTGCATCCCAAATGCATAACCGTACATTTATCTGTATTAAACCTCATCTGCCATTTACCTGCCCACGTTTCCAGTCTTTCCAAGTCCTTCTGAAGAGAAATTACATCCTGCTCTGATTCTATTACTTTACACAATTTAGTATCATCAGCAAAGATGGAGACTTTGCTCTCGATCCCAACCTCAAGGTCATTAATAAACAAATTATAAAGGAGGGATCCCAGTACCGATCCCTGAAGTACTCCACTCACGACTTTAGCCCAACCTGAAAAAGTTCCATTTATGACAACCCTCTGTTGTCTGTCTTTTAATCAGTTTTCAATCCAGGTGCATATTTTATTACTGAGTCCAATTTTCTTTATTTTGTACACCAACCTCTTGTGTGAAACTGTTTCAAAAGCCTTTGCAAAATCTAAGTAGACCAGATCAACTGCATTACCCTGGTCTAAATTCCTACTTACCTCCTCAAAGAAACAAATAAGGGTAGTTTGGCATGATCTATCCTTCATAAATCCATGCTGACTATTACTAATAATTTTGTTTTCATTAGGTATTCCTGAATGTTATCCCGTATTAAACCTTCAAGTAGCTTCCCCACTATTAAAGTCCGGCTTACAGGTCTGTAATTCCCCGGTTGTGATCTAGCTCCCTTTTTAAATATAGGCACCACATCTGCTTTACGCCAATCTTGTGGTACTGAGCCTGTGGAAATGGTCTCCTTGAATATTAAATATAATGGTTTAGCTGTTACTGAGCTTAACACCTTGAGAACTCTTGGATGTATGCCATCGGGGCCAGGTGCCTTATTTACTTAAAAATTTTCAAGTCGCTTATGAACTTCTTCCTCAGTTACCAAATTGTTCATTAATATGGAGGTTGTGGCTTCCTCCTGCGGCACTACTATTGAACTTGATTCTTCCCTTGTAAACACAGAGGCAAAGAATTTGTTTAATACCTCTGCTTTTTCCTTATCTCCAATAATCTGCCTACCCATCTCACACTGAAAGGGTCCTATATTTTATTTTCTTATTTTTTTTGTTATTAAGGTACTTAAGAACATTTTAGGGTTGACCTTACTTTCTATTGCAATCCTTTTTTCATTATCCATTTTTGCTTCTGACTTAAAGAATCTAAACGCCTTCCTCTTCTTGTCCATTGTTCTTGTCCATTTCCTCCCCTACCTGTTTATTTAGCCACATTGGTTTTGACTTATTTCTTTTATACTTATTACCCAAGGCTATACACTGATAAGTGTGCTTTTCTAACAATGTTTTAAAGACTGCCCATTTATCTTCTACATTTTCCCTGCAAAAACATCATCCCAGTGTATTACTTGTAGATTAGTCCTCAGTTTATTAAAATCTGCCTTTCTAAAGTTTAAGGTCTTTGTTGAACCCAAGTAATCTGTTTTTTGTTCATTTATTTCAAATGAGACCATGCTATGATCACTGTTACCCAAATGTTCCAGGACCTGAATATTTGTTATTACTTCTACATTGTTTGATATGACCAAATCCAGTACTGCCCCTCTCCTGGTTGGTTCCTTGATAATTTGGGTCATATAATTGTCTTTAAACACCCCAAAAAAACCTGTTTCCTTTTGTTGTAATGCTAATCTCATTGCCACAGTCTATGTCTGGATAATTAAAATCCCCCGTTATGCAAACATGACCCAGTTTTGATGCCTTCTCCACTTGCAAAAATATTTTAGCTTCCTCAATCTCACATATATGTGGTGGTTTATAGCATATTCACACAAACATTTTCTTTATACTTTTACCTCCACTGCTAATTTCTATCCACAAAATCTCTACATTTTCATCATTCCCTTCATAGACATCATCCCTTATAATAGGTTTTAGATCCTATTTAACATATAAACATACTCCACCTCCCTTTCTATTTGTTCGATCCATCCGAAAAGGGAATAACCCTCTAAATTAACTGTCCAGTCATGAGTTTCATCCCACCATGTTTCAGTAATGCCTATTATATCACACTGCTCCCTTGCAGCTTTTAATTCAAGCTCCCCCATTTTATGTCAGGCTTCTAGCATTAGCAAGCATGTATTTAAGGTTTTTTTCAGCCTGTACTATTATCTTATCTGCTCCTTCCTTTCTGCGCCCACTTGGTTTAGTCTTTAGAAGTTTTCTAGTATTATCTGTATTTACTGTGGGTGTCTCACTGCTTGTCGAACTCGCACTTGCCCCCATTCTACCTCCATACCACCTTGTATCCTCATCTATTCCATTTAGTTCCTTATCTGTTTCATTACCCTCCCCCCTCCTTCCTAGTTTAAAATGTCCTCCAACCTTTTTAGCATTCTCCCCCCTAGCACAGAAGATCCCTCTTCATTGAGGTGCAATCCGTCCCTAGAATATAGATGGCACCTCTCAGAAAAGGAGTCCCAGTGCTCTAAAAACCCAAACCCCTCCTTCATGTACCACTTTCTTAGCCATGCAGTAACCTCCCTGATCTCTGACTGTCTCCCTGCGGTAGCGCATGGCACTGGTAGTATTTCAGAAAATACTACCTTGGAGGTCCTTGCCTTAAGCTTTTGGCCTAGATCCCTGTATTCATTTTTTAGGACCCTCCATCTTTCTCTAACTTTGTCATTGGTGCCCACATGTACCAAGACTGCCGGGTCAATCCCACCCCCCCCCCCCCCAACAATCTGTCTACCCGATCCGCAATGTGCTGCACCCGAGCACCCGGGAAACAACAAACTGTTCGGTTCATGCGGTCATGGCAACAGATTGCCCTATCTACCTTCCTAATAATGAAGTCCCCTACCACCATAATCTTTCTTTGTATCTGAGCATCCTGAGTCCCCACTGTGCCGGAGGAATTATTCCCCTGTTCGAAACGTGTGTCGGGCTTCTATGGCGACATTCTGTTGACGCCAGGTGCAGAGAGCAACGGACTAGGATAGCAGTTTAGCGACATTGTGTCACTACATGGATCAGGTCGTATACTAACTTTTACACTGTGATTTATCAGCAATATATGGGATTGATACAATTAGCTACATTTCTGGTCAGTATATTCCATTACTAGTGGAGACACATTACCTGATGGCTATTTAACAACTGTAGCGACACGGAGAGATTAGCTACATCTTTTTCATGTCGGGGACCAGCGAGTTCTAACTGTCAATTGTCAGTTATATTGCGGAGGAAAAAACGACAGGTTTTAGATACGTTTTGAATGTGAGCGGAGAATGTGAGCGAGGAGTCGAGTGTGACCCCTAGGCAGCGTGCTTGAGCTACTGGGTGAATGATGGCATTTCCAACAGTAATGTGGAAGGAGGTAGTAAGGCCAGGTTTGGGAGGAAGTATGAGGAGCTCTGTTTTTGTCATGTTAAGTTTAAGTCGGCGGAGGGCCATCCAGGATGATATTGAAAGCACCCACACAGAGAGATCTATGGAGGAGGAGGTGTTAGCAGAAGAGACACTGAAAGTACGATGGGAGAGGTAAGAGGAGATCCAGGATAGAGTTTTGTTACGAATACCAAGAGTATGGAGAATGTGGAGGAGAAGAGGGGGGTCCACTGTGTCGAATGCTGCAGAGAGGTCGAGTAATATGAGCAGAGTGTAATGACCTCTGTCTTTGGCAGCATGGAGGTCGTCAGTTATTTTAATGGGGGCTGTTTCAGTCAAGTGAGCTGTGTGGAAGCCAGATTAGAATAGAACACACCTCTTACCGTGACAAAGTGTCACGTAGACACGAAACGTGCCTCGGGCTTCTATGACGACATTCCGTTGACGCCAGGTGCAGAGAGCAACGGACTAGGATAGCAGTTTAGCGACATTGTGTCACTACATGGATCAGCTCGTATACTAACTTTTACACTGTGATTTATCAGCAATATATGGGATTGATACAATTAGCTACATTTCTGGTCAGTATATTCCATTACTAGTGGAGACACATTACCTGATGGCTATTTAACAACTGTAGCGACACGGAGAGATTAGCTACATCTTTTTCATGTCGAGGACCAGCGAGTTCTAACTGTCAATAGGTTGTTTCTGTGTGTCCAGGCTGAATTTGCGGAACTCCCAGGGATATCGATCAGACACCAAAATTAGCTAACGCATGTATACATTGTATCAGTGATGTGTGTATGTTGTATACCCTTATTGTTATTACATGCATTTTGCTAACATATAGTAGACCAGTTAGGTGATACTACTGAGACACTTGTCTCATTATATGGCTCAGCTGACACCGCTATTATAGGTCTCTTGTATTAATTACTGTATATGGGTTACACTGTATAGCAAGCACATGCTTGCTAGAGAAGACATCCTTGAGCAGAACGCAAGAGTCGGGATGGTGCATAGCGAGAAATTAGGGCTGAGATGTAAGGAGGGGCAGAAGAGTGTAAAGCTTTAAAAGTGAGGAGGAGAATTGCATGTGTAATATGGGATTTGATAGGAAGCCAGGAGAGCGATTTCAGCAGGGGAGACGCTGAGACAGATTTAGGAAAGAGTATAGTGATTCTGGCCGCAGCGTTGAGGATAGATTGTAGGGGAGACAGGTGAGAGGCAGGAAGGCCGGACAGCAGGAGATTACAGTAGTCGAGATGGGAGAGAATGAGGGCCTGAGTCAGAGTTTTAGCAGTCGAGCAACAGAGGAAAGGGCGTATCTTTGTTATATTGCGGAGGAAAAAGCGACAAGTTTTAGAGACGTTTTGAATGTGAGAGGAGAATGTGAGAGAGGAGTCGAGTGTGACCCCTAGGCAGCGTGCTTGAGCTACAGGGTGAATGATGGTATTTCCAACAGTAATGTAGAAGGAGGTAGTAAGGCCAGGTTTGGGAGGAAGTATGAGGAGCTCTGTTTTTGTCATGTTAAGTTTAAGTCGGCGGAGGGCCATCCAGGATGATATTGAAAAGAGACATTCTGAGACTTTGGTCTGTACAGCTAGTGTAAGGTCAGGGGTTGAAAAGTAAATTTGTGTGTCATCAGCATAGAGGTGATATTTTAACCCAAGGGATGTGATTAGGTCACCTAGGGAAAGTGTGTACAGAGAAAAGAGAAGAGGCCCCAGGACAGAACTGTGACGATAGCCTGCCACAGGCATTAAAGGGTTAACACAAATCACTGGGTCGAACTGGGACGAGTCTTAGATATAATAAAGTATATTTATTCCTTTGGATAGGTGAACACACGAATAATACAGTAACAAACAAGAAGTACACTTACTTTGGGGTTGGGGAATGAGAAGTATATAGCATAGCAATTCTCTCGCAATCAGGTAGCAATCAGATGATAAATTGAAGACAAAGGATACAGGGGGACAACAGTTTATAAACCTTTTGTGCCCTATCCTTAACATTGAGTACCGTGGATTGGTTTTCAATTACCTCTAGCCAGTCGTTAACGTGGGAACACAATTTGACTCATGCCCCCCTGCTAGTGGGTACATGCGCAGTAGACCTCCGGGGTCTCATTTCTATAACCCCTCCTCTACATCAGGGATGCCAGCTAGTCTACCAATTTGGGATTCTGGCAGGATATTCTGTGTTTGTGAGGTGTGAATTGGAACACTTGAAGACTACTCTGGTTTGAGTAATCTCCGCCCTCATGCAAACAGTGGAGGTGACAAAATCCTTTGAAACATACTCAAGTCCTAGACATTGGGTCGCCTTTCTGGCCATATGCTACCTTGGTATGCAAAGGAATTTCCTCTGGGTTTTACCCATACCTTGAAATACAGTATGTTGGATAAAACATGAACATATTAAAATATCCGGTTCCTTTGGGTCCAGCAGGTCCAAACTCGCCAGTTCTCAATGCCGGAACAGGGACACCGTCCAATTTGCGACTTGCTACGACCTGGGGAACCGGAGATACACAAATACACTTAAAACCGTTTCACATTTTATTACACAAAACTCCGCTGTAAATTAAATCACGGTTTTTCACTAAATCCCCATTGAAAACAACGGGTTCCGCCGCCATAGACTTTCAATGGCAAACCGCCGCCATTGGCGGCTATGGGAATCCCCGCCATAGACTTTCAACAGGGCGATGCCGCCGTTGAAGTCAATGGGGGTTTTCCGCCGTAGCCGGTCAATGGGGTTTGGCCGCCATTGCAGTCTATGGGAGAAATCCCGAACTTTCAAGGGGGTCCATACTCCGTCGGGTTGGTCCAAGAGGGTCAAGGATGGTTCTGCAGCGATGCCGGAGCAGTGGCTACAGATACCCCAAACCCTGATCCTCTGGGCCCTCCGGAACCGGAGCTATGGATTACCAAATTTCAGCATTTGACACTTAGCCGTTTTCCTGAGCTATTTCTGCCGCGGCCATTGGAACCTATGGCGCGGCCCGCTCTTCTCGGTTCGACCCTTATCGGGGGTCCAGGATACGGGGACCCGGTTGTTGTCGAGTAGGGGGAGGTCTAGGAACTAGGGACAGAAAGAATTTTATTTCTAGGGGCCCTAGAACTGTTTATTCCCACGCCACTTGTCGTTGAACTTGACTTGTAAGTGATCAAAGCTCTCCTATTGAAAATGTATCCGCTTTGCGGTTAAGCGGTTTGGACGGCAGCCAACTCGTTCCTGGAAAGCTCTCTCGAGGATTTCTCCATTGAAGTCAATGAGCCCATTGACTTTCAATGGGAAACCGCCGCTCTCCCTCTCGGACGCCATCTGCTGGTCTTCTCAGGAACAGGACTCAACATCAAGATTCGCCATTGAAAGACATGGAGTTCCAATGGCGGCCTATGGGAGCCTGCAAAAGGGTGCCTGAAAAGGCGGGAAACTTACACAAAGGGCTATAATCACTATACAACTATTAACCCTTGTGCTCCCGGATGGATCCCAGTGTGTGTGTGATGCAGACACTGATTAACCAGATGTTACAATAAAACAAGGGGAACAGGGGAATACACATTTATATGTCATAACAGGAGTTAAATCACAGTTCTGGGTCTCAGCCCAGTTAACCCCTTGTCTCCCTGGTGAGATCAGGGGATGGCCAAATGGGATGTAACCCCTTTAATCCCGGGCCACCCCCTTTCTCCCTCTACAAGAACCCTGCGGCACCCCCACAGAGAGATCTATGAAGGAGGAGGATGTGTTAGCAGAAGAGACACTGAAAGTATGATGGGAGAGGTAAGAAGAGATCCACGATAGAGCTTTGTTACGAATACCAAGAGTATGGAGAATGTGGAGGAGAAGAGGGTGGTCCACTGTGTCAAATGCTGCAGAGAGGTCCAGTAATATGAGCAGAGTGTAATGACCTCTGTCTTTGGCAGTATGGAGGTCATTCATTATTTTAATGGGGGCTGTTTCAGTCGAGTGAGCTGTGTGGAAGCCAGATTGTAGAGGTTCAAGGAGAGAATGGGTGTTGAGAAAGTGGAGCAGGTGAGAGAATACAAGACGTTCAAGGAGCTTGGAGGCAAAAGGCAGGAGGGAGACCGGTCGATAGTTAGAAAGACAGGTAGGGTCAAGCGTGCTGTATTTGAGTAATGGTATAATGGTTGCATGTTTGAAGGAGGAGGGAAAGGTACCAGCATAGAGGGATGTGTTAAATGTGTGTGAGAACGTAGGGGTTATAGTCAGAACAAGATGTTTTAGGAGATGGGAGGGAATGGGGTCAAGAGGGCAAGTGGTAGAGGGAGAAGAGGAGATCAGCAGTGACACATCCTCTTCTGAAACAGCGGAAAAAGAGTCAAGGAATGCAGGAGGAGAGTTAGGAAGCAGTGTAGGATGGGAGGAGGCAACAGATGGGATGTTTTAACATATGGATTCCACATTTTCCTTAAAATAGTCAGCAAAGTCCTGAGCTGAGATGGAGGAAGAAGAAGAGGCAGCTGAGGGTGGTTTGAGTAGAGAGTCAAAGACAGAGAAGAGTTGGCATGGGTTAGAATTGTGCGTGTTGATTAGTGATGTAAAGTAGGTTTGTTTAGCCTGAGAGCGGGCAGAGTTGAAACAGGATAGCATAAATTTGTAGTGAAGGAAGTCTGCGAGAGTGTGAGATTTCCTCCAGAGGCGTTCAGAGGAACGAATGGAGGAACGCAGCATGTGCGTGTGGGAATTTAGCCAGGGTCTAGGGTTAGAAGGGTGAGGATGGCAGAGAGAAAGCGGGGCATGTAGATTAAGAGAGGAGGATAAGGCAGAGTTGTAGTTCCTGACCAGGTTGTCAGGGTCTGAAGCAGAGCTGAGAGAAGAGAGGGAGGAGCGTAAAGTGGAATCAAAGGCTGGTAGGTTAATAGAGCGCAGGTTTCTGCAGAACCGGGGGGTAGAAGGAGGTGGAGAAGGGGAAAGTGAGAGAGAGAAAATGAGATTAGGTGATGGTCAGAGAGTAGGGTTGCCAGGTGTCCGGTTTTCAACTGGATAGGCCGGTAAGTCCGATGCCTGTCCGGTATAAAATCGGAGGTAATACCGGACACGTGTGTGTCCGGTATTACAATTTTAGTGGCAGAGGGCTGGCAGCGCGAGGGCTGGAAGTGCAGAGGCGGGGCGGGCTGCGGACGGTGGCCAGGCAGGAGCACTGTGTGAGTGTCTGTGCAGCCTGTCCCTGATTGGAGGAGCGGAGAGCCAATCAGAGGACAGCGAGGGCGGAGCCCACACCCCAGCAGCCCAGAGAAGTCTGTGTCCTTCCTGGCAATAACGTAAGGACACAATTTGGGGGTTGATGGGGGAGCCAGGGTGAGGTGAGGTGATGGGGGGGCCAAGATGAGGTGAGGTGATGGGGGAGCCAGGGTGAGGTGAGGTGATGGGGGGCCAAGATGAGGTGAGGTGATGGGGGGCCAGGGTGAGGTGAGGTGATGGGGAGCCAGGGTGAGGTGATGGGGGGCCAGGGTGAGGTGATGTGATGGGGGGGCCAGGGTGAGGTGAGGTGATGGGGGGCCAGGGTGAGGTGATGGGGGAGCCAGGGTGAGGTGAGGTGATGGGGGGCCAAGATGAGGTGAGGTGATGGGGGGCCAGGGGGAGGTGAGGTGATGGGGGAGCCAGGGTGAGGTGATGGGGGAGCCAGGGTGAGGTGAGGTGATGGGGGAGCCAGGGTGAGGTGAGGTGATGGGGGGCCAGGGTGAGGTGAGGTGATGGGGGAGCCAGGGTGAGGTGAGGTGATGGGGGAGCCAGGGTGAGGTGAGGTGATGGGGGAGCCAGGGTGAGGTGATGGGGGAGCCAGGGTGAGGTGAGGTGATGGGAGAGCCAGGGTGAGGTGAGGTGATGGGGGAGCCAGGGTGAGGTGAGGTGATGGGGGGGCCAGGGTGAGGTGAGGTGATGGGGGGGCCAGGGTGAGGTGACGGGGGAGCCAGGGTGAGGTGAGGTGATGGGGGAGCCAGGGTGAGGTGAGGTGATGGGGAGCCAGGGTGAGGTGAGGTGATGGGGGGGGGCAGGGTGAGGTGAGGTGATGGGGGGGCCAGGGTGAGGTGATGGGGGAGCCAGGGTGAGGTGATGGGGGAGCCAGGGTGAGGTGATTGGGGGCCAGGATGAGGTGATGGGGGAGACAGGGTGAGGTGATGGGGGGGCCAGGATGAGGTGATGGGGGAGCCAGGATGAGGTGATGGGGGGCCAGGGTGAGGTGATGGGGGGCCAGGATGAGGTGATGGGGGAGCCAGGGTGAGGTGATGGGGGGCCAGGATGAGGTGATGGGGGAGACAGGGTGAGGTGATGGGGGGGCCAGGATGAGGTGATGGGGGAGCCAGGATGAGGTGATGGGGGGCCAGGATGAGCAGAGGAGATGATGGGGGGCCAGGATGAGCTGAGGAGATGATGATGGGGGGAGGTGGGGTATATTTTATATGTATTCGGTGGGTGTGGGAGTATATTTTATATGTATTCGGGGGGGCGTGGGGGTATATTTTATAATGTATTGGGGATGTGGGGGTATATTTTATATGTATTGGGGAGGTGGGGGTATTTTTTATATGTATTCGAGGGGCGTGGGGGTATATTTTATATGTATTTGGGGGTGTGGGGGTATATTTTATATGTATTCGGGGGGCGTGGGGGTATATTTTATATGTATTCGGGGGTGTGGGGGTATATTTTATATGCATTCGGGGGTGTGGGGGTATATTTTATATGTATTCGGGGGGCGTGGGGGTATTGTTTATATGTATTCGAGGGGCGTGGGGGTATTTTTTATATGTATTCGGGGGGCGGGGGTCCAGTGGCTTGTCCAGTATTTTTGGACAAGCCATCTGGCAACCCTATCAGAGAGAGAGGATAGGGGGAAATGGAAAAATCAGTGAGAGAAAAGTTTTTAGTGAAAATCAGATCTAGGTAGTGGCCATCCTTGTGGGTGCTGGCTGCAGTCCACTGTTGAAGGCCAAAGGAAGAGGTTAGAGAGAGAAAGCGGGAAGCCCAACGGAGAGAGGGGTCATCAATGTGGCAATTAATGTCCCCAAGGAGAACAACAGGGGAGTTTGAGGAGAGAAAGAAAGAGAGCTAGGATTTAAAGTGAGATAGAAAGACAGAAGAGGGATGAGTAGAGGTAGGTGGGCGATAGATGACTGCCACGTGGACAGGAAGAGGAGAGAAGATCTGGACAGTGTGAGCCTCAAAGGAGGGAAAAGCAAGAGAGGGAGGAATAGGAAGGGTTCGGTAACGGCAGAGAGAGAGGAGAGCAGGAGCCCCACGCCTCCACCCCTGCCATCAGGACGCAGAGTGTTGGAGAAGGAAAGGCCACCGTAGGAGAGGGCAGCTTCCAGAGCAGAGTCAGACTGAGTGAGCCAAGTTTCAGTTATAGCAAATAGGAGCAGAGAGTGAGAGAGAAAGAAGTCATGCACAGAGAGGAACTTGTTAGAAATAGAGCGAGCATTCCAAAGGGCACAGGAGAATGGGAGAGAGGAGGGAGGGTGGCAGGGGATGGGGAGAGAGGAGGGAGGGTGGCAGGGGATGGGGAGAGAGGAGGGAGGGTGGCAGGGGATGGGTATGAGGTTAGAGGGGTTGACACCAGAAGGAGCGGAAGTTTTATGTGGAAGGCGAGGACTAGAGCATGTGGAAATAAGGCAGGGACCAGGATTGGGAGAGTTGTCCCCAGAAGCAAGGAGGAGAAGCATGGACAGATGATGTGTGAGGATGATTTGTAGGGGTATTTTTTAGTGCAAGGGATATAGCTGTGTGGTGTCAGAGGGCGCAGACACACACCAAACATGCAACCATATACAGTCAAGCCATACGATACAACCAGATATGCTCCGACACAGCAGACAGAGGCCAGCGGATTACAGCCTTGAGATTGGAGTCGGACCTTGAGTATCTCCTTGAATACAGACAGAAAGAGACAAGCGACAGGGTACCTTTGGTGGTCACCATATAACCCACACCTAGAAGCCCTACGCAAGATCGCCAGGGAACTACAACCCATTCTCCAGGAAGACACAAGACTGTAGCAGGTCTTCCCTGAAACACCCTTATTATAATACAGACAACCTCATAATCCCAAGAAAATGATGGTGAGGAGTAAAGTATTCAACAGTACAACTGAATGCGGGACAAGAACATGCCAGGACACAAGATGCAAAACCTGCGCAATGCTCCACACAGCGAGCACAATACAAATACCACACAAGAATCTGGAGTACAAAATCAAAGGAACGTTCACCTGTTCCTCCAGCAATGTTGTGTACCTCATCATGTGCATGAAATGCCCAGGGGTCTGTTACTATATAGGTAAGACGGGACAGGGCTAAACAAGATAATGAATCTCCATCCCCACAGCATCACACGTGGAAACAAGAGAGAGTCCTGTCCGCGAACATTTCTCTGACTGTGGCCATGAGATGAACGATCTGAAGGTGGCCATACTCAAAGGTAATCTTAGAACACCGAAAGAGAGACGGTTGCATGAATACAAATGTATGCAATTGTTCGGGACACTTAGCAGTGGTCTAAACCGAGACCGCAGTTTCATGAGTCCCTATTGACAAGAGAACTCTCTTCCAATGAGTGCTAAAGGCAATGTCTATACATACTGCGCTATATGAGTGCACTCACCTCTGTCTCTCGCACACACCAATTCACAATGTAATTCCATCCCTATATACAAATAGGGACCACATAGTATCAGTATCCACACACACTTATAGTATTGCAACACCCTCTTACATTTCTACACCTACCCACACCATTGGAATACACGCCCACTCCACACACACCTTTTATAAAGCGCTTTATACACTGTGGGGGCTTGATAAATTTATATTTACATACATATACACACATGCACACTTCACTAACATTCAGGAACCATTTAACACCTCAAGTCATAAATCGCATACAACACATGGGGGAGGGATAGGTTTCAGTCACAGATAACATTCCAAAATGCACTTTTTTAAGTGAAACCTTTTCTGCTTTATCCATTGTAAACCTGCCAGAAGCAGAGATAATTTTATCTCGAAAGCTCGCACAAATAAAAGCATTTTGTTAGCCACAGAACGGTATTGTCTATTCGTTTTTGATTATTCATACACATATATATATATATACCCATTAAGGTCGAAACAGCTGTCTGTGGGTGGTTTTCTGGGTATGCACCTTAACCCTGGCTGTGCTCAAAGCTGTGACCATGCAGCAAGCTTAAGCCTATAGGGAACCATGTTAAAAATGTTTTTTGAAGCAAAAAGTGGCACTGTGTGCTCATTTGCATGTCATTTCCCAGAATCCCTTGCTGCAGTGGAAGTGCTGTGTGCTGGGTGATAATGGGGAAAGGCGGGGTTGCAGACCTGCCTAAGACATGCAGATGAGCATACAGTTGTATTTACATTTGCATATTTGCTTTGCTGTGGAGGGTTTTTGTCACTTTTTTTTCTCACCATAACTTAACTCAGTATTATGGTTGGCCCATCCTTTAGCTTCTTTGCATACCCAGTTAATCAACCCCACACTGATGAGACCCATTAAGGTCGAAACAGCTGTCTGTGGGTGGTTTTCTGGGTATGCACCTTAATCTTGGCTGTGCTCAAAGCTGTGACCATGCAGCAAGCTTAAGCCTATAGGGAACCATGTTAAAAATGGTTTTTGAAGCAAAAAGTGGCACTGTGTGCTCATTTGCATGTCATTTCCCAGAATCCCTTGCTGGAGTGGAAGTGCTGTGTGCTGGGTGATAATGGGGAAAGGTGGGGTTGCAGACCTGCCTAAGACATGCAAATGAGCATACAGTTGTATTTACATATATATATATATATATATATATATATATATATATATATATATATATATATATATATTATTAGGTGATACCTTTTTTATTGGACGAACAATTTATGTCATAGGACAAGCTTTCGAGAGTTCTCCTCTCTTCTTCAGGTCAAGCAATACTGATATACAAAGGATTCAATGGCTAAAACAGTGTAGAGACAGGGGGGGGAAAAAACAGATATGTACTGTAGATAAGGTAGGGTGTTAAAAGTGTTTGAAGCCAGGGGACAGTGACAAAGAAATGTGGGGAGGGGGAGGGATGCTGGGGGGGAGAGAAAGTGTGGATAAGAATTGAGGCAAGCAGGATAATTACAAACAATTTTGATAGGGTGTGAGAAAACCCATGTCCGCATTAAGTCCTTTGGTTTTGGTGTCAAAGAGTCTTATCATTCTGAGTTCAAATGTGTTCCGTTCTTGGGTGCTTTTAAACATTCCATTGAGGATTTTGATTTTTAAATCATTTATGGAATGATCTGGTTGTGAGAAGTGATGTCCCACAGGTGAGCAATATCTTCCTGTCTCTCCCAAAATCAAATTGCAATGGCTTCAAAAAAATTTTGTAGCTCCGTCGCTTTGTCGCGCTTACTATAAGTGCATGCGATGAATCCAATGTATTTGTTTTGGAGCGACGACGCGTCGCCGGGCACTATAAGTGCAGCCTTACATCCACAAGCATATGTATCGTTCTGGCATTAAATCAAGTGATACATAGTGCTCCTCCTAGTGGTGCATTTTTATATTAGTTACCCTTACTGCAGCTCAATGGGGTCTACTACTTCTCTACTACTTCACATTTGGAAATGACACATACCTCCAGAAAACCGGGACCGCTATGGGCACTCGGATGGCGCCACAGTATGCCAATCTGTTTTGCGCAAAACTGGAAAGTGACTTTCTTTCCACCAGTCACTTGAAATAACCTTACTGTAAGGCATAGCTCACCACAAACGGGGCGGCACCGCAGGGCTGAGGTAGGAATTGGTATAGAACGCTGACCACAACCGCGAGGGCGTGTCTAGAGTGTAGGATAGTCTTGCAGGCCGGATCAGGGTAGTAGAGGACAGCGTAAACGTCGTACTTGCTGGGTCTAGGAGTGTAGAGTAGCGGATCGTTGGGGTACGTAGCTGGAGTCAGGATTGGAGAGAGTAGAGTTGTCGTAGAGTCAAAGCCAGGGTCGGTGCAGGAGAGCAGCGTCGTTGTATTACAATGCCAGGGTCAGTGCAGGAGAGAGTAGAGTCGTCGTATCCAAAGCCAAGGTCAGCGCAGGAGAATATCACATGTCCAAGGTTCCATGCAAGATGAGGCAGCAAAGTAAAGCAGACAGGCACGGAGTAGCGAGGTTCAGCGTCACAGAAGTTATGCTCGGCGACGTATGAGAGTACAGAGAGCATATTTAAAGGGCCTCCCACAAATGGAAGGTATCCAGGAAGTAGAACTGCTGTTCCTGATAGGCTGCTGGATGGCGCAGGTGCGTCCTATTACACAGCCAATTGAGACCGCATCAGAGAGTGCGCGCGCCCCGCGCATCACGCTGGCGACCCGGTAGCGCGCTGTCAGTGCGCGCCATGACACCCGCGCCAGTACGAGGGCGGAGACCAGAGGCGGGACCTGCGGGGACACAGGAGGACCGCGGAGTATAGTTGCGCTGTGTAGCTCTGACATCAGGACGGGAACGAGAGGCAGGGAGACCACGCACCGCGCATGCGTCGTGCGTCAATGCCAGAGGACCGGAAGCTCACCCTGGGTCCAGGAACAGAAGAGACCGACGGGACCCGCGCAGTGCCCACGCGCCGCGCGTAAGTACCACCGTTAGGTTGCTTCTCTTGAGTGCCACAGGAAACAAGAGCGAGTAAGGGTTAAGGGGACAGAACCGCCAGAATGGCGAATCCTCACACTTACATACCTTCGGTACATCGATGACATCCTCCAAGATTTGGACCTCTGGTGAACAGGACCTCCTACAATTCCATGAAAACTTCAATACGTTCCACCCGACCATCAACCTAAAACTCGTCCATTTCCCGGACGAAGTACAGTATATTTCCTAGACACCACCATTACTATAAAGAACAACCAACTACAGACTTCTGTATACCGCAAACCTACAGACAGAGCCAGCTATCTGAGGGACAACAGCTTCCACCCGACACACACCAAACATGCAACCATATACAGTCAAGCCATACGATACAACCGGATATGCTCCGACACAGCAGACAGAGGCCAGCGGATTACAGCCTTGAGATCGGAGTCGGACCTTGAGTATCTCCTTGAATACAGACAGAAAGAGACAAGCGACAGGGTACCTTTGGTGGTCACCATATAACCCACACCTAGAAGCCCTACTCAAGATCGCCAGGGAACTACAACCCATTCTCCAGGAAGACACAAGACTGTAGCAGGTCTTCCCTGAAACACCGTTATTATCATACAGACAACCTCATAATCCCAAGAAAATGATGGTGAGGAGTAAAGTATTCAACAGTACAACTGAATGCGGGACAAGAACATGCCAGGACACAAGATGCAAAACCTGCGCAATGCTCCACACAGCGAGCACAATACAAATACCACACAAGAATCTGGAGTACAAAATCAAAGGAACGTTCACCTGTTCCTCCAGCAATGTTGTGTACCTCATCATGTGCATGAAATGCCCAGGGGTCTGTTACTATATAGGTAAGACGGGACAGGGCTAAACAAGACAATGAATCTCCATCCCCACAGCATCACACGTGGAAACAAGAGAGAGTCCTGTCCGCGAACATTTCTCTGACTGTGGCCATGAGATGAACGATCTGAAGGTGGCCATACTCAAAGGTAATCTTAGAACACCGAAAGAGAGATGGTTGCATGAATACAAATGTATGCAATTGTTCGGGACACTTAGCAGTGGTCTAAACCGAGACCGCAGTTTCATGAGTCCCTATTGACAAGAGAACTCTCTTCCAATGAGTGCTAAAGGCAATGTCTATACATACTGCGCTATATGAGTGCACTCACCTCTGTCTCTCGCACACACCAATTCACAATGTAATTCCATCCCTATATACAAATAGGGACCACATAGTATCAGTATCCACACACACTTATAGTATTGCAACACCCTCTTACATTTCTACACCTACCCACACCATTGGAATACACGCCCACTCCACACACACCTTTTATAAAGCGCTTTATACACTGTGGGGGCTTGATAAATTTATATTTACATACATATACACACATGCACACTTCACTAACATTCAGGAACCATTTAACACCTCAAGTCATAAATCGCATACAACACATGGGGGAGGGATAGGTTTCAGTCACAGATAACATTCCAAAATGCACTTTTTTAAGTGAAACCTTTTCTGCTTTATCCATTGTAACCCTGCCAGAAGCAGAGATAATTTTATCTCGAAAGCTCGCACAAATAAAAGCATTTTGTTAGCCACAGAACGGTATTGTCTATTCGTTTTTGATTATTCATACACATATATATATATATACCCATTAAGGTCGAAACAGCTGTCTGTGGGTGGTTTTCTGGGTATGCACCTTAACCCTGGCTGTGCTCAAAGCTGTGACCATGCAGCAAGCTTAAGCCTATAGGGAACCATGTTAAAAATGTTTTTTGAAGCAAAAAGTGGCACTGTGTGCTCATTTGCATGTCATTTCCCAGAATCCCTTGCTGCAGTGGAAGTGCTGTGTGCTGGGTGATAATGGGGAAAGGCGGGGTTGCAGACCTGCCTAAGACATGCAGATGAGCATACAGTTGTATTTACATTTGCATATTTGCTTTGCTGTGGAGGGTTTTTGTCACTTTTTTTACTCACCATAACTTAACTCAGTATTATGGTTGGCCCATCCTTTAGCTTCTTTGCATACCCAGTTAATCAACCCCACACTGATGAGACCCATTAAGGTCGAAACAGCTGTCTGTGGGTGGTTTTCTGGGTATGCACCTTAATCTTGGCTGTGCTCAAAGCTGTGACCATGCAGCAAGCTTAAGCCTATAGGGAACCATGTTAAAAATGGTTTTTGAAGCAAAAAGTGGCACTGTGTGCTCATTTGCATGTCATTTCCCAGAATCCCTTGCTGGAGTGGAAGTGCTGTGTGCTGGGTGATAATGGGGAAAGGCGGGGTTGCAGACCTGCCTAAGACATGCAAATGAGCATACAGTTGTGTGTATATATATATATATATATATATATATATATATATATATATATATATATATATATATATATATATATATATATTATTAGGTGATACCTTTTTTATTGGACTAACAATTTATGTCATAGGACAAGCTTTCGAGAGTTCTCCTCTCTTCTTCAGGTCAAGCAATACTGATATACAAAGGATTCAATGGCTAAAACAGTGTAGAGAGAGGGGGGGGGGGGAAACAGATATGTACTGTAGATAAGGTAGGGTGTTAAAAGTGTTTGAAGCCAGGGGACAGTGACAAAGAAATGTGGGGAGGGGGAGGGATGCTGGGGGGGAGAGAAAGTGTGGATAAGAATTGAGACAAGCAGGATAATTACAAACAATTTTGATAGGGTGTGAGAAAACCCATGTCCGCATTAAGTCCTTTGGTTTTGGTGTCAAAGAGTCTTATCATTCTGAGTTCAAATGTGTCCCGTTCTTGGGTGCTTTTAAACATTCCATTGAGGGTTTTGATTTTTAAATCATTTATGGAATGATCTGGTTGTGAGAAGTGATGTCCCACAGGTGAGCAGTATCTTCCTGTTTCTCCCAAAATCAAATTGCAATGGCTTCAAAAAAAATTTGTAGCTCCGTCACTTTGTCGCGCTTACTATAAGCGCATGCGATGAATCCAATGTATTTGTTTTGGAGCGACGTCGCGTCGCCGGGCACTATAAGTGCAGCCTTACATCCACAAGCATATGTATCGTTCTGGCATTAAATCAAGTGATACATAGTGCTCCTCCTAGTGGTGCATTTATATATTAGTTACCCTTACTGCAGCTCAATGGGGTCTGCATGGAATGCCTCTTTCTGACAGCTTGAAGGGGCCATCCACTTGACTCAGCATTAGCTCTCTCGCATACCCATACCCAACCGGGTAGTTTATGACCCTTGAACTTATCCATCCTTGTGACAGACACCGGGGTATTCTCAACATTCCCCTTTCCTCAGTACATATACTGTGAACAATGCAAAGTTGGTCTGCTTCACCTATCACATGCGATGGGGACTGGGAGACGCTGTCCCTGGGCTGCCCAGCAACACATGACAGGAGATGTGGGATTCGATGGAATGTTGGAGCAGGCTGCTCGAATAAGGAAAGAAAAATTGTGTACTATGTACGTGGAAAGCTTTCCTGATATACGAAAGTTAAGATTGCATAAATCCCGGATAGAGGAATGTACATTCAAAATGGGGGCGGTACACGACCACAGGTGCTAGCCTACCGCAAAGCCAAAATGGCATTCTTGAGAATTTTTTTTTAGTGTACATGGGATATTAGTGGCTTTTGACCTAAATGAAGTGCATTTAGGGCTGAGAGCCCCAGTACAGCAAAATCGTGGTAAATCCAACTCCTTGCTAACAGAAATTTATTTTTTGCTCAAGTCAAGAGGGAATGCGTTTCCCGCCCAGTCAAGAGGGACTGCGTTTCCCGCCCAGTCAAGAGGGACTGCGTTTCCCGCCCAGTCAAGAGGGACTGCGTTTCCCGCCCAGTCAAGAGGGACTGCGTTTCCCGCCCAGTCAAGAGGGACTGTGTTTCCCGCCCAGTCAAGAGGGACTGTGTTTCCCGCCCAGTCAAGAGGGACTGCGTTTCCCGCCCAGTCAAGAGGGACTGCGTTTCCCGCCCAGTCAAGAGGGACTGCGTTTCCAGAACAGTCAAGAGGGACTGCGTTTCCAGTCCAGTCAATAGGAACTGCGTTTCTCACCAAGTTCAAGAGGGACAGAGTTTCCCAACAAGGATGCAAGAGTGCATGGAGGCAACGATGTGCGGAGCCCGTTGCCTAGTGGCGGAAACGGTATGATCATGCCCTCCCCAGCTGAGAACGAGAACCAGTGATTTTCCTCCCCAGAAGAAAGGAATTATGCTGTACCTATCCCCATGGTTGCTGAGATGCTTCTCGAGAGCTTTTTGGCGGGACCGCCAGAGGCCGATATTCTCCTGGCAGTAATTGTGGATTCATCTGAGATTCCGCCCTTGGCAGAGCCCGAAGATCCGCCTAGTGAGGCTTGCTCTATTGCTGTCAGAGATTGTGTGGTCTCCAGTGGAGTTTCTTCTCTCCCTTCTATGGGGAGATGTCCAGTGGCTGTTGTGTTGCTAGATGGCATCACTTTCCCTGCCACCCCAGAGTCGGGTGCAACCTCCGCAGAGGGAGTCCCACACCAACATGGATTTGCTGCATGATGGTGCACTCAAGTTGGTATGACACGCATGGTGTCTGGCCGACGGGGTAAGATCGAACAGAGGTGGGCGGGGGGCCCCATGAACTCAGGAGGGAAAATGAGGCCTATATAAGGCGCACTGAGAAACTACATGACCGTTTATATTTCAGTGATAATGTACAATGGGACATGGCTATCGCTGAGCTTCCCAAAGAGGAGTCTTCAGTATGGGCCATAGTTAACGCACCTGAGTTGGGCTGATCGTATGATCCGGGATAGGGTCAAGGAAATCTGGGAATATGAATACCCCTACCTTATGTTCCAGGGGATACTATGGATATAGTAAATATGTTCAGGGGTCACTGGTTACAACGTAAAGCTAAGGTTCATATTTCTCAGTATGGGCATACTCTACTAACAGCAAATCAGAACAGGCTAGATAAAATATTATGAATATCGCACATTGGACAAAGTATTTACAAAGACAGGGTGGAATATATTGATCAAAAGGGGGCTGAACAGATTCACGATGAAGAGGTGCCCGATGGCAAAGATAATATGACCCAATCCGGTCCATTATTGGTAGTCTGGGTCAGGTATCTCTATATTAATGATTAGCGCACTATATTTTCATGTGTTTCGGTCCCTCACCTCCAGGACTGGAGAGAAAATATGCATTTGCTTATGTTGCCATTCCCGATACCATTTTGGAATATTGGTTGTGATAAATTTAAGAGAAGTTAACAATTGCTGTACGCATAGTTTTGTGTATGGCACACTTGTCTGGATACGGTTAACTGCAAACGTCTGGATATGCTTGTATGTGAAGCTATTATATGCTATTAGACTGTATATAACTAAATGTATATATTTGTACTCTGGCAATGTTGACATCTATGCAATGTTTGGGGCAACATTTGGTTTACTTAGGGGAGACTGTAACCCCTCTTAATGGAGTTACCAGGTTTCTGTGAGGAGTTAATAGCGGGATAGTGTGCGCTGGGTCCCACCCTGTGTTACCATGGGGATACTGATGTCAGAAGGCATATAAAAGATAGGGGGAAGGGTCTTGAAGTCAGGTTCCTGGAGGACAACAGGCGAGGAGCCTTGGGGAGAGTAGATAGGGATGTTCGTAAAGTAATAGCACAGGCCCCTCTGCTTTATTATGTTGTAGATAGGGACAGTGCCCCTCTTAGTTAGGATCTCACAAGAAGACTAATGGAGTCCAACATATCTAAAAGACAGGAAAACTGCATGTCACAGAGGGCTCCCTGGTGTCAGCGGATCAGCTTTAATCGTGGATCCAGCCGACTGAATCCAGCACGCTAAGTTAAGGTAACCCATATTGAGTAGCCAAACACAGTACACTGATGTAACCGTCCCTGCCTGGCTTCTAGGGGAGATTACATGATATTGTACATACAAGACACCTACACTGATTCACAGCACTCACAGAAACAACTGCTTATCAGATATTTAATTTCAATTACAGGGTCAAGCTTTTCAAGGGTAAGAAGATCAATGGAGAATTCGACATTAAAGTGGAACAAGTGAGTTAAGAAAAGCTTGTCAAATTTTTCTTTATCTTCGATCTTTCACTCCCCCAATCCTGTTCAGATACACGACCTCTCCTTTGGTATATTATCTCCATACATCCTTTAATTCTTTGTGCATATCTTCTCCCCTCAGCAGGTGTACACACTCACTCTTTCCATGCATTGTATTTTCCTTTCTTTGCAGGCTGAGTTCTGTGACTTGAATCTAGTGGCTCACACTAATGGCAGTTTCTCTGTGGACTTGGAGGTGATGAGGAATGGGGTCAGAGTTGTGAGGTGAGTAAGAGGTGGAGACAGGAGGTGTAATGAAGGCTGTGAGGTAAGCGGTAGAGACGAGGTGTAATGAAGGCTGTGAGGTGAGCGGTAGAGACAGGAGGTGTAATGAAGGCTGTGAGGTAAGCGGTGGAGACAGGAGGTGTAATGAAGGCTGTGAGGTAAGCGGTAGAGACAGGAGGTGTAATGAAGGCTGTGAGGTAAGCGGTAGAGACGAGGTGTAATGAAGGCTGTGAGGTAAGCGGTGGAGACAGGAGGTGTAATGAAGGCTGTGAGGTAAGCGGTGGAGACAGGAGGTGTAATGAAGGCTGTGAGGTAAGCGGTAGAGATAGGAGGTGTAATGAAGGCTGTGAGGTAAGCGGTAGAGACAGGAGGTGTAATGAAGGCTGTGAGGCAAGAGGTGGCAACAGGAGGTGTAATGAAGGCTGTGAGGTGAGCGGTAGAGATGGGAGGTGTAATGAAGGCTGTGAGGTAAGCGGTAGAGATGGGAGGTGTAATGAAGGCTGTCAGGTAAGCGGTAGAGACAGGAGGTGTAATGAAGGCTTTGAGGTGAGCGGTGGAGACAGGAGGTGTAATGAAGGCTGTGAGGTGAGCGGTGGAGACAGGAGGTGTAATGAAGGCTGTGAGGTAAGCGGTGGAGACAGGAGGTGTAATGAAGGCTGTGAGGTGAGCGGTGGAGACAGGAGGTGTAATGAAGGCTGTGAGGTGAGCGGTAGAGACAGGAGGTGTAATGAAGGCTGTGAGGTGAGCGGTAGAGACGAGGTGTAATGAAGGCTGTGAGGTAAGCGGTAGAGACAGGAGGTGTAATGAAGGCTGTGAGGTGAGCGGTGGAGACAGGAGGTGTAATGAAGGCTGTGAGGTAAGCGGTGGAGACAGGAGGTGTAATGAAGGCTGTGAGGTGAGCGGTAGAGACGAGGTGTAATGAAGGCTGTGAGGTAAGCGGTGGAGACAGGAGGTGTAATGAAGGCTGTGAGGTAAGCGGTGGAGACAGGAGGTGTAATGAAGGCTGTGAGGTAAGCGGTAGAGATAGGAGGTGTAATGAAGGCTGTGAGGTAAGCGGTAGAGACAGGAGGTGTAATGAAGGCTGTGAGGTAAGAGGTGGAGACAGGAGGTGTAATGAAGGCTGTGAGGTGAGCGGTGGAGATGGGAGGTGTAATGAAGGCTGTGAGGTAAGCGGTAGAGATGGGAGGTGTAATGAAGGCTGTGAGGCAAGAGGTGGCAACAGGAGGTGTAATGAAGGCTGTGAGGTGAGCGGTAGAGATGGGAGGTGTAATGAAGGCTGTGAGGTAAGCGGTAGAGATGGGAGGTGTAATGAAGGCTGTGAGGTAAGCGGTAGAGACAGGAGGTGTAATGAAGGCTTTGAGGTGAGCGGTGGAGACAGGAGGTGTAATGAAGGCTGTGAGGTGAGCGGTGGAGACAGGAGGTGTAATGAAGGCTGTGAGGTAAGCGGTGGAGACAGGAGGTGTAATGAAGGCTGTGAGGTGAGCGGTGGAGACAGGAGGTGTAATGAAGGCTGTGAGGTGAGCGGTAGAGACAGGAGGTGTAATGAAGGCTGTGAGGTGAGCGGTAGAGACGAGGTGTAATGAAGGCTGTGAGTGCTGTGAATGAGAGTGAGACTCAGGGTTGTATTAGTGGGAATGAGGATCAGGGGAGTTTTATCTGTGGGGATTAGTTAAATACTGTGTGTGAGAGTGAGCTTCAGTGGAGTTCTGTGAGTGAGGATCTGGAGTGCTATGAGGATTAGTAGAGTTCTGTAAGTGAAGCTAAGTGGAGTGCTGTGAGTCAGACTGAGGATCAGTCGAGCACTGAGCGAGAGTGAGGTAAAGTGGATTGCTGTGAGTGAGGATGATGATTAGTAGAGTGCTGTGAGAGTGAGAATCAGTGGAGGACTGCGAGTGCGGATCAGTGGGGGGCCGCGAGTGAGGATCAGTGGGGGGCCGCGAGTGTGGATCAGTGGGGGGCCGCGAGTGCGGATCAGTGGGGGGCCGCGAGTGCGGATCAGTGGGGGGCCGCGAGTGCGGATCAGTGGGGGGCTGCGAGTGCGGATCAGTGGGGGGCCGCGAGTGCGGATCAGTGGGGGGCCGCGAGTGCTGATCAGTGGGGGGCCGCGAGTGCGGATCAGTGGGGGGCCGCGAGTGCGGATCAGTGGGGGGCCGCGAGTGCGGATCAGTGGGGGGCCGCGAGTGCGGATCAGTGGGGGGGCGCGAGTGCGGATCAGTGGGGGGCCGCGAGTGCGGATCAGTGGGGGGCCGCGAGTGCGGATCAGTGGGGGGCCGCGAGTGCGGATCAGTGGGGGGGCGCGAGTGCGGATCAGTGGGGGGCCGCGAGTGCGGATCAGTGGGGGGCCGCGAGTGCGGATCAGTGGGGGGCCGCGAGTGCGGATCAGTGGGGGGCCGCGAGTGAGGATCAGTGGGGGGCCGCGAGTGCGGATCAGTGGGGGGCCGCGAGTGCGGATCAGTGGGGGGCCGCGAGTGCGGATCAGTGGGGGGCCGCGAGTGCTGATCAGTGGGGGGCCGCGAGTGCTGATCAGTGTGGGGCCGCGAGTGCGGATCAGTGGGGGGCCGCGAGTGCGGATCAGTGGGGGGCCGCGAGTGCGGATCAGTGGGGGGGCCGCGAGTGCGGATCAGTGGGGGGGCCGCGAGTGCGGATCAGTGGGGGGGCCGCGAGTGCGGATCAGTGGGGGGCCGCGAGTGCTGATCAGTGGGAGGCCGCGAGTGCGGATCAGTGGGGGGCCGCGAGTGCGGATCAGTGGGGGGCCGCGAGTGAGGATCAGTGGGGGGCCGCGAGTGCGGATCAGTGGGGGGCCGCGAGTGCGGATCAGTGGGGGGCCGCGAGTGCTGATCAGTGGGGGGCCGCGAGTGCTGATCAGTGGGGGGCCGCGAGTGAGGATCAGTGGGGGGCCGCGAGTGCGGATCAGTGGGGGGCCGCGAGTGCGGATCAGTGGGGGGCCGCGAGTGCGGATCAGTGGGGGGCCGCGAGTGAGGATCAGTGGGGGGCCGCGAGTGCTGATCAGTGTGGGGCCGCGAGTGCGGATCAGTGGGGGGCCGCGAGTGCTGATCAGTGGGGGGCCGCGAGTGCTGATCAGTGGGGGGCCGCGAGTGAGGATCAGTGGGGGGCCGCGAGTGCTGATCAGTGGGGGGGCCGCGAGTGCGGATCAGTGGGGGGCCGCGAGTGCGGATCAGTGGGGGGCCGCGAGTGAGGATCAGTGGGGGGCCGCGAGTGCGGATCAGTGGGGGGCCGCGAGTGAGGATCAGTGGGGGGCCGCGAGTGCGGATCAGTGGGGGGCCGCGAGTGCGGATCAGTGGGGGGCCGCGAGTGCTGATCAGTGGGGGGCCGCGAGTGCTGATCAGTGGGGGGCCGCGAGTGAGGATCAGTGGGGGGCCGCGAGTGCGGATCAGTGGGGGGGCGCGAGTGCGGATCAGTGGGGGGCCGCGAGTGCGGATCAGTGGGGGGCCGCGAGTGCGGATCAGTGGGGGGCCGCGAGTGCGGATCAGTGGGGGGGCGCGAGTGCGGATCAGTGGGGGGCCGCGAGTGCGGATCAGTGGGGGGCCGCGAGTGCGGATCAGTGGGGGGCCGCGAGTGAGGATCAGTGGGGGGCCGCGAGTGCTGATCAGTGGGGGGCCGCGAGTGCGGATCAGTGGGGGGCCGCGAGTGCGGATCAGTGGGGGGCCGCGAGTGAGGATCAGTGGGGGGCCGCGAGTGCGGATCAGTGGGGGGCCGCGAGTGCGGATCAGTGGGGGGCCGCGAGTGCGGATCAGTGGGGGGCCGCGAGTGCGGATCAGTGGGGGGCCGCGAGGGCGGATCAGTGGGGGGCTGCGAGGGCGGATCAGTGGGGGGCTGCGAGTGAGGATCAGTGGGGGGCTGCGAGTGAGGATCAGTGGGGGGCTGCGAGTGAGGATCAGTGGGGGGCCGCGAGTGAGGATCACTGGGGGGCCGCGAGTGCGGATCAGTGGGGGGCCGCGAGTGCGGATCAGTGGGGGGCCGCGAGTGAGGATCAGTGGGGGGCCGCGAGTGCGGATCAGTGGGGGGCCGCGAGTGCGGATCAGTGGGGGGCCGCGAGTGCTGATCAGTGGAGGGCCGCGAGTGCGGATCAGTGGGGGGGGCCGCGAGTGCGGATCAGTGGGGGGCCGCGAGTGCGGATCAGTGGAGGGGCCGCGAGTGCGGATCAGTGGGTGGGCCGCGAGTGCGGATCAGTGGGGGGGCCGCGAGTGCGGATCAGTGGGGGGCCGCGAGTGAGGATCACTGGGGGGCCGCGAGTGCGGATCAGTGGGGGGCCGCGCGTGCGGATCAGTGGGGGGGCTGCGAGTACGGATCAGTGGGGGGCCGCGAGTGCGGATCAGTGGGGGGCCGCGAGTGCGGATCAGTGGGGGGCCGCGAGTGCGGATCAGTGGGGGGCCGCGAGTGCGGATCAGTGGGGGGCCGCGAGTGCGGATCAGTGGGGGGCCGCGAGTGCGGATCAGTGGGGGGCCGCGAGTGCGGATCAGTGGGGTGCCGCGAGTGAGGATCAGTGGGGGGCCGCGAGTGCGGATCAGTGGGGGGCCGCGAGTGCGGATCAGTGGAGGGGCCGCGAGTGCGGATCAGTGGGTGGGCCGCGAGTGCGGATCAGTGGGGGGGCCGCGAGTGCGGATCAGTGGGGGGCCGCGAGTGCGGATCAGTGGGGGGCGGGCCGCGAGTGCGGATCAGTGGGGGGCCGCGAGTGCGGATCAGTGGGGGGCCGCGAGTGCGGATCAGTGGGGGGCCGCGAGTGCGGATCAGTGGGGTGCCGCGAGTGAGGATCAGTGGGGGGCCGCGAGTGCGGATCAGTGGGGGGCCGCGAGTGCGGATCAGTGGGGGGGCCGCGAGTGCGGATCAGTGGGGGGCCGCGAGTGCGGATCAGTGGGGGGCTGTGAGTGCGGATCAGTGGGGGGGCCGCGAGTGCGGATCAGTGGGGGGCTGCGAGTGAGGATCACTGGGGGGCCGCGAGTGCGGATCAGTGGGGGGCCGCGAGTGCGGATCAGTGGGGGGGCCGCGAGTGCGGATCAGTGGGGGGCTGCGAGTGAGGATCACTGGGGGGCCGCGAGTGCGGATCAGTGGGGGGCCGCGAGTGAGGATCAGTGGAGTTCTGGAAGAGTCCTAATTAATGTTAAAAAAATAAATATATTTGTTTACCTATAAAATATTTTTCCCAAAAAGATTGATAGATGAATTTCAGATGAATAATGCACATGTAAAAATGAGTTTACCTTTATGGGAATACTGTAAAGAAAGAAAGTAAAGAGGGGCTGCAGTGTTGTGAGATTCTTAACTAATCCCTCTGGCTTCTGATTCTATTCAATATATCCAAGTGTATTATTGCTTTTCCCCTGGTGTGTATGAAACAGCCCCACAGAGGACAAGCGCCTGCTTTTCCTGAAGGTGTTGGTAAGGTTTCTCAGTGCACTGCAGCGACTCAACTCCGACCTCTCAAATGACACCGTATTCTCAAATCATTGTATTATTTGTTGAATATTGTAATACTATTTGGTAATTTTGGAGGCTTCTTTTCAAAAACTGGTGTAGGTTTCTCTTAAACCAGAAATCCACCCCCTAAATCAGGAAACTTATGTTACTTGACTTCTCCTGGGATACTCCTGGTTATAAAGATAAACAGTATACAGCACTGTTATTGTCTGTCTCTAAAGGAGTCTGTAATGGCCACTGGCAAGAGCTGGTAAGTGAATCTGTTGTGTCAACGTCATTGAAGGTGTCCAGTGGAACACTCCTGTGTGTCCTGAGCATTGGGCTCATCTGTTGACATTGCCAAGGGTAATATCGAATCTAAAATATTTTCGCCAGTGGCCATTTTGAATCAGTGACAATTCTGACATGGAAAAATAGAATTGTTTCAGAAGCCAGGGGTCTTCCTGCAGAATAACAGGCCACACACTGGGGGTCCTACTTCCCTGTAATTAAGAGCATGTTTCACATGGCACAGTAGGTGTACTAGTTTTGAACTGTGTAGAGCTGTTCTTATTGTTTGTAAGAATGATTCATGATGTCATCACTTGGCCCTCATAGGTCATTAAAGCCAGACTTTGTGCTGATTCGCCAACACGCCTTCAGCATGGCACGTAATGGAGACTTTCGCAGCATGGTGATTGGTCTGCAGTATGCAGGTGTCCTAAGCCTCAACTCCCTGCACTCTGTGTATAACTTTTGTGATAAGCCCTGGGTGGTGAGTACAGCTGCTATAATTTTTTAATGGTTTCTCCACTGTCCATTTGCTCTCTGAATGTTTTAATTTCTCTATTTTTGCTCTCTTGTGTGTTCATGTTTCTTTATGCTAACTTTATTACTTGCCTGTCTCTTTGTTTCTCTATCCGTGGCACTTCTGTGATTTCCTGTATATTTCCCATTTAAGGGCCTCAGGGATTATGTACCAAAGAATGCCTTAATGCACAGTCAAATCGTAGTATTAGATCTACTTGTTTTTGCTTAAAGTGTAAGAACATTTTCAGTAACATTCCTCTCATTTGACACCTTGATGAGGTTGAGCGTTTTACCTTAAAGCTGCAGTTCAGTCAATATCCTGCATGTGTGTTTTTTTAAATAAATCAGTTCTGTAGTAAGAAAAAATACTTTTAGCATTTTCTGTTTTAAAAACAACAACTTTGAAAGACCAATTTTCTTGTATTCTATTTTAACAGCCATTTGCTAAGGCACTGCCCCGTCATGTCCTGTCACAAGCCCTGGCACTGACCCTTTGTCAGCCCTGCCCTCCCTCTAGCACATGTCAGTGCGGGAGTGCTCATGAATATTCATGAGCTTCCACGGAGAGACAGAAGCAAATAAAAACAGATCCCTTCACTAATTATGCCACCAAATTTCGCCTATCAATACATGGAGAACGAATTGACCTGCAGCTATACAGTTCTTTAGGTAATTAGAGATTGCCCACATGAAACTATTGAAGTAAAAAAATAAATTAAAAAAAAAAAAAAGACTGAACTGCAGCTTTAAACAGCCTCAGCTTTTTAAGTGAGGAATAATAAGTGAGTCACAGCTTCCTCCAAACTCTGCCGGTACCTTCACATGGTGACAATATCAAAATGTATTTATTAGCTTGACTCGGGACCCTCTCACAGGGATACCTGTTCCTCTCGTGGCTATGGGGACACCTAGCCCCCTTGCATAAGCACACAGGCCTGTATAGCGTTTAGTTGATAAACATGCTGTCAGACTTTCTATTATCCCAACAATCCAAAACTCACAGCAGAGCTGCTCCGGTCCTGGTGGTCAGAACAATGGACCAAGAGTCTGCAGTAATCTTACTTTGTCCATCTCATGACCACTATTTTCCTATGGCTCGTTTCTCTTTCTGCATTTCAGTTTTCCCAGATGGTTCGTCTACACAGGAAGCTGGGGCCAGAGGAATTCCCTCTTATTGAGCAAACGTATTACCCTAACCACAAAGAAATGGTAAGTTGTGAATACATTTAATAAACTCCAAGTATTCTCAACCCAGGCTTATATTTAGCATGTGAGTAAGTCCATGTAGCTTAACTCATCCCCTTTTAAAGCACACAAAGGCCTTCTATTTTCTTCAACTTTATTGAGGGAGTTAATAGAAGTATAAAAGTACTTGTATGTGGATTGTAATAGCAGATGTCCCTTGTGAGGAGAATTGCTGGAAGCGAGGAAGGTGTTCTGCTTAGGGGGAAGTACTTCTCTGAGGGGAAGGTAAAACGGATTTCCCTTTCTGAGGGAGCAGTGGAAGAAGTGTCTACTCACCTTGGCTGCTTGTTGGGAAAGAGGGAGCACACTTTCCTGTCAGACAGGAACACACTAAGGGGCATAACAATATGCAGATAAGGCAGGGGGAGAGGACTAAACCAATCGCAAACTGTGAGTAGGTTGCCATGGCAACTGACTTGAGGCTGTGTAAACTTGTAACAACTATGTTGCAATATACACAGCTCTGGCTGCTTCAGAGCAGGGAAAGACATGTAACTTTAGCTGGGGAAGCTGGCAGCCTGAGAGCGGAAAATACAGAGAGATAAACACTCCTGTTCCAGGACACTTCCCGTCTGGTATCAGCCCGCAGCAGGTCTTCACCTTTACTGAATAACAGTAGAATTTTTGGGCGAGATAGGGCTTATTGGCACTTACTGCATTAGTCACTGATTGAGCCACCTCTGCTGAAGCAGGAATATCCTGAATACCTGACCTGTTGGTAGCTGTTGAGGAATGGAGTTGGCCACCCCTGTGATAGGGCCTTGCTTCTTCCAGTGTCTCTCTCACCCTTAAGGCTGCGGTCCCAGTACAGCCTGTGCGCACGGCGCGGCGTGCACTGTGCGTGTAAGCACCGCCCCTCAATGGGGCTGGGCCCACTACGCACCGTCACGCAGAAGCTGCAGCCGCGCCGTGCGGCAGGGTTTTTCACAACTCAATAAAATTGAGTTTACTCCTAGCTACGGAGGCGTGGCCACGCCCCCACCGGCTGTTCACCCAATGAGGGCGAACCAGCCGCGTGACGTAATGGCCACGCCCCCGCAAATCCCCGACCACGCCCCCTCCCGGCGCAAGATTCTCCTCTCCTCACAGACCGCGGTTAGCGCTGTGACACGCGCCGCCCCCCCCCCCCCCGCCGGGCGCGCGTGTCACAGACATTACTGGGACCGCAGCCTAATCAATGCACAGAGGAGTTGCTTCCCAGCTCTGGGAGCGGCAGCGTGTCAAATACGTGCCCCTGTGCCTTTCTCTGTAGTGAGAATTATTCTTTTACATGCCACAGGTTCTGCATTCTTTAGATATCTCTATGGTTTGTTTGAGGAGCCTTAGACATATTTAATGTACCAAAAACAAACTTTTATTAAAAAAAAAAGAAAAGAAAAAATAATAGAATTCCATACATAGTGAAAGGGTTGGTAACAGGAGAGGATACATGTCATTCCAACTAGGGCTGATCACAGTGTAGATGGGGAGTGTATGCAGATCTAGAACTCGAATGTTTGGACAGCTTGCAGACAACAGTAACCAGTCAATTAATTTCACTTGAATTCAGTCTTGTTGCAGCTTCCTTCTAATAAAAACGCCTAATCTTAAACAGATTTATGTTCCCCCCCCATCTCCCCTAGAGAAGCGTCTTTAACCCCATTATGCGAATGGCATAGTTAAGGAGCAACACAAAGAATATGTATTATGTTATTGTTTGTAAAGTAAATGACAAATGGGATGAAAGTGCCCTGTTCTCCAAGTCTAGTACATCTTAATGTGCTGTTGACTTGTTGATTGTGGTCAACAAACGGGACTTCTGGGACTCCCAGGTACACAGACCATTGCCCTTATTTACACAGGCCAGATGAAGAGCCTGGGGTCCTTCCTTGTTCTGATGGGTCCGTTGCATCACTGAATCTGTCCAGAGACACTGCCGGTCAGATGTTACCTCACATGGAACACTATAGCATGGAACAATCTGAAATTGAAGAAGAAGCCATGCAGTAGCAAATTCATGACATATTCTAGAAATCTCTAGGTTGTATAAATACACAACCTTTCCATTATACCCCTCTTTGCTGCTATCCTCTATAGAGTAGCCTAAATAAGCAGGTCCATCTTTTTATAAAGAGATATGAATTTTTTATCTATCTTTTGTATTCCTTATTCTTTAAAGATGTTTGTCACTTCTGATATATGCTCCTCCACACATGGTACATAAGTATAAACCTGACAGAATCGAACCTTTTTACAAAGAGTTACAGTAGATATATTGGACTTGTGTAGATTTTTTTTCAGATCTCTGACCGTTGCCCATGAAGCGCTAAAATGCTGATCAGTATTCTCCGAGGTTTACCCTCACTCTGAACCTCTGATATAACTTCTTCCTACCTCAGACACTTTTCCTTTCAGGATAGGTGGGATGGACCTATAAAATCGCTAATATAGGGGTTAGCCGGGTGCAAACTAATTGCATCACATTTAGCAAAGGAAATAACACCAAAGGTTTTCAGTAGCATTATAATTCTTTCATGCGATTACACTTGTCTGGACTTCTGGCCCTAAGGGAATTTTGAGTAACCCACATTAGGATAGTGTTATGTGGAATAAAAGGTTCTCTTTAAGAGCTGTTTTATGTATATTTTCATGTAGTATATAAAACCCTTGTGTTTCCAAAACATTCTCATGTCTCAGACACATCACCCTTTGGCTATAGGGTGTTGGAGCCTCGTGTGTTAGATACAATCATACACATGCTATTGTATCGTTATTTCTCAGTTGTGCCCATTTAATGTTTGAACAGCTCTCCGGTCTTATGCGCATTCCACCATATGGTAAATATACACCCTGGTTTGGATATGTGGCCCTCTTATACTGTCCTATAAGGAGGTATCACTCACCTGGCAGCTGCAGCCATTTTGATACACTTGTTGGAACCCTCTCTTCTGAAAAGCAGTCAAGGTGGCCCATGGTGTGATATACCCACAAGAGGTAATCATCACTTGCTCATTCACAATGGATGCTGTATGTTGGAAAGGGGGAGAGGATGTATGTAAGAATGGATAGGGGAAGCAGGAGGGTAGAGTGGAGCACAGATGAGCAGTGTATGGATGATCTGCTAGAGACAAAATTAGATGTATATGGGTGGGGTATTGGAGAGGGTGGCAGTGTATGCATAAGGTTAAGGAGCAGTAGTGTATGGTTAGGTGGTACTGCTGGAATTAAGGAGAGAGTGGATCAGTGAGAAAGTAGGGATGGCAGTGTGTGGGTGCAGAATAGGGGGGCAGCGTATGTGTGGGTGCAGAATATGCAGATTAGGGGGCAGCATATGCAGATTAGAGGCAGCATGTGTGGGTGCAGAATAGGGAGGCAGCGTATGCAGAATAGGGGGGCAGCATATGTGTGGGTGCAGAATAGGGGGCAGAGTATGTGTGGGTGCAGAATAGGGGGCAGCATATGCAGATTAGGAGGCAGCATATTTTAGGGTGCAAAAGAGAGGGCAGAGTATTTGTAGGGGGCAAGAGGGCAACCTCACCAGTAATCAGGAACTCCTGACTTTTGTTAGTGGACTGGTGCTGATATCCACATAGACTTTCCATCCCTGGACTGTACACAAACTGCAAGTCCTTAATTTGGTCAGGACACTTGTAAACCTAGTAGATAAAAATATTTTACTGGAGGAAGTCAAGTTAAACAATAGAGTGAGAATAAAACGACAACTTGGGGGTGGGGGAGATGAGAGGACCAATGAGCTAGAGGTGAGAAGCTGAAAGGGAGTGTGATTTAGATACATTGAGTAGAAGGAGACCAGTAAAGTGGGGTCATGTTGAAGGAAGACAAACGATACAGAAGAAAGCCATGTAGTGGGACTGACCATTAGATATAAACATAGCAATGGAAGAGATGTGTCGGCATTAGTTAGGGAAAGACGAGAGAGAGGAGGTAAGGAAAGGAAGAGCATGGGAGAGTTGTGGGGAAAACAAAGTGAAGAGAGTCATGATAAATATGTGGTTAACAGGCATAATATAGCTAAAGGGATTTCAATCTCTCACCTACAGTGTGTGTGTTAGGAGGTCTACATGCAAAGCAAAGTCATGTTTAACAGTTAGCATGTCTTAAACCGTAAAGTCAGATGATTGAGAAGTCTGTGGCCTCATTCTACAATTTTAAATAATTGTATTGGAATTGGACCAATGTTTCGGTCCTTGGCGCCAGATCCACATAGCTCTATTAAGTAGAACATCACGTTACCTAAAACGGTAACATACGTCATTTCCCCAGAAGTTAATGTATATCGACAAAGCTAATTATATGAAAAAAACAACGGCTGCTGTTCATTTAATTAACATAGCTTTTACATTATCTTAGCTTCGATTAATATGGCATGAAGCATTACCTAAAGGTGAGAAGAGAGTACCGACACTTTTAGGTATGACTTTACTAATGTCAGGTTAAGTCATTGGGTTAACGGATCTTTGTGCATAGGCTTTGTTAGGGAATACGCCTCTTCTCATCACTAACGGCCATTCTAGTTAACGCAATGCTATTCCCAGCTGAAAATAGGACTTAAAGTTACGCAACTTTTGAAGCTACACAAAAGGCATAATGTGCTGGTAACTTACAGTAACTCACTTAATAGAGCGCGGAGATTTCGTACCAAATTAGTTATTTACATTTTTTTTTTAAAGAACGGGCGTAAAAAATATTGCCGATATTTTAACCCAGTTACTGGATTAATATTACACATTTTGCTTGATTACACTTTAAGTGATCATTTTAACATCAAGTCTGAGCAAAGTAGTAAGAGAGATGGTTGGGGGGGCACGTGCATGAAGACGAGGACGGTGGTGGTTGGAGAAAAAGAGGAGTCGTGTTTCAGAGACAAAAAGGGTAAATGGGTTATACTAAAAAAAAAAAATGTAAATATTGGTGCCTTATCATTAACACACAGACTCTGCATCATCTGTTACTCTTTTTGACTCACATTATTCACATAGCAGTTGGATGATTTTTTTGTTGGAGGGTTAGATTTAGGGAAGAATTGATATGTGACAATAATATGCAACGTCGCTTGCTTTAATGGTTATCATTTGCCCTTACTATTTTGCGTTGGAGAAGCACAGAGAATATCATCGTACCTTAGTGGTGTTCATTTCATACTGCACCCAGCCATCTCTTATGCTGTTATGTGGTGTCTGTCCAATGAACTTGCCCCGAAATACTGAAGGGAGACAGATATGTAAAAAGAGAGCCATAGAATCTCCGGTGGAGACATCTTGAAAAACACAGCATACAGCATTCATTAAGCCAGATGTGCGTAAACCAGGGGGCAAGGCACTTAGAGGACCTGCGCTCTTCCCTAAAGCATTTCAATGAAATGCCGGGGGACCGCGCGTGGCCTCTGTAAGTTCCCTTGAAGTGACACAGACGGCTTCGGGCTACAGGGTCATGTGACCACATAACCCGACAGCGTTATTTGACGCTCGAGACAAGGTAAGGGGGGCCACAAGCAGTGGGGGAGAGCAGGCAGGGGGGGCGCAAAAGATTTGCGCACCCGTGCATTAAGCTACGATCATACCACTTGGAAACTGGTTTTCTCCCAGAGTACATTGCAATGCTAACGTTTGGGACGCCCATAGACATGTTCCTCGTGCTACTTCTGCTTTTATACAGTATTTGAGAGTTTGACAAGCAGGCTTGCAGAGTTTCAAATCATGTCTTCCCACAGAGGCCTCTTCAGTAACGGAAAAGTCATTGTGGGAGTTAATGATAGTCAATCAAATCCGTATGAGCACGAAACATGAATGATTCTGAACTTAATTAGTGCATGTACACACACACACACACACACACACACACATCCTGTCTCCGGACCCTTTTTTGTGCTGCAGACATCAGGAAACCACCATTAATTCATTAGGCCCTAATGATTAGGGCGACTTCCAGGTCCTGTAATAATTCATTTGTTTTTTACATCAGAAATAACACTTGTAAAACTTACCAATTTCCGAGTGACAGTACGCAGTTTGTGGGTGCTTGGGGGCACAGCTGCAGCTCCATGCTCCCCTACTGAAGCATCCAACAATCAGAAGCACCACGATACAGAACATTGTGCCAACTGTTTGCCACTCAAAGCTACAAGAGGAGGAGGGGCAGAGAGAATGGGTTACATAAAGCTCTGCATGCCTCTGACAGGGGAGGGGTTAAGTGATGCTCTGCTGGGCTCTGATAGGGGATGGGTTCAGTGATGCTCTACATGTTTCTGGCAGGGAGGGGGTTAAGTGATGCTCTGCATGCTTCTGGCAGGGAGGGGGTTAAGTGATGTTCTGCATGCTTCTGGCAGGGAAGGGGTTCAATGATACGCTGCAGGGCTCGGGGAGGGGTTAAGTGATGCGCGGCATGATTCCGGCAGGGGAGGGGTTAAGTGATGCTCGGCATGTCTCCGTCAGGGAAGGGGTTAAGTGATGCTCGGCATGTCTCCGGCAGGGGAAGGGTTAAGTGACGCTGTGCGGTCCCCCGGCAGGGGAAGGGTTAAGTGACGCTGTGCGGTTCCCCCGGCAGGGGAAGGGTTAAGTGATGCGCGGCATGTCTCCGGCAGGGAAGGGTTAAGTGACGCTGTGCGGTTCCCCCGGCAGGGGAAGGGTTAAGTGACGCTGTGCGGTTCCCCGGCCCTGTTCCTCCCGCTGCTCTCCCGGCGTGTTGGAGCAGTAGGGGATGAGCGCTGTTACCTGCCCGCCCCGCTGCTGCTGCTGCTGCTGCTGCTGCTGCTCTGTGTCACAGCTCCTCTCCACCGCTGCCATTTAAAGCCCCACACGCCCCCTCCCTTCCTGTGATGTGATTGGCTCACAGCCCAGATTCTCGCCTTCCCTCTTAGTCACAGGTTTCAAAACAGGAAGGGGTCATCTATGTGAAGTCAGGCAGAGTTGGGAAACGATAAGGGTCACTCACAGCGTCAGCCTATGGCTCGTACATTTATTAGCAGCTTACACTGAGGCCATGACAGGAGCCAGGCACCCCCCTAACCTATCACTGGAAGGGATCGGATGCATTATTCACTGTGTGTTTACACACCTCACTATATTAATGGGGGATAGTGTTGCAGACAGGGTCCATGGCAGAGCTGGGACCTGCCCGGGGTCACACACAGTTACAAGGTTCAGGCACATGTCACAGTGTTATGTCAGACAGTACAAATCTGCTGCCCAGTGACATCACATTCCACATTGTTACCAGTAAAGACAACAGCTGGGAATTCCCCTGATCTCACACGAAACAATGTATGTGTGTGTGTGTGTGTGTGTGTGTGTGTGTGTGTGTGTATATATATATATATATATATCCATATAGCAGTGTGTTAAGATATAGACAGATGCCCCGAGACTCGCACGCAGGCATTCTCCCACCCCCCCTCACCCCACATACACACTTTCTAAATACTTCCAGAAAAAGATTTGGCTTCAAAGAGGGTCACATGATTTCCTAGGAAGACATCAGTGTGCATGTGTTTGTGTAACTGGAAGACAGTGTGCATGTGTTTGTGTAACTGGAAGACATCAGTGTGCATGTGTTTGTGTAACTGGAAGACAGTGTGCATGTGTTTGTGTAACTGGAAGACATCAGTGTGCATGTGTTTGTGTAACTGGAAGACAGTGTGCATGTGTTTGTGTAACTGGAAGACGCTGAATGAAGAGTCTACTTTATTGAAAACAGTTATTGGCAGAGCTTCTAATGCGATGGGCACTCAACATTTTGGGAAGCTGCTTCTTGGGACTGAAAAGTTCACAAGCGCACGCAGGGAAGCAGCGGCACACCAATGAAGCAGGGAGCTGAACAGCATCATTTTAGCTCTGATGACCACCTTCTTCCTGAGATAATTACCGGGGAAGGTGCCACTGATACTGTTCCCTACAGTGGAAACATAATGTAGGTTTAAATGTCCCGTGTCACGCAGGCTAATAGGAATCTGCGACGTCGTCTGTTTTGACTTCCTACTGGCCCGTGTCACGCAGGGGATTTTAACCAACGCTGCCTTCCCCAGTAAGTACGGTATCTGGGAAAGCAGGAGGTCCCCAGAGCTAAAATTAATATGGTTCAGTTCTAGAGACCCCTTGATTTCCCCATGTGTAAACAGAATGGGGGGAGGGGGAAGTGTTGCTTTAAAAATTGACTGGAAGTTTGCTTCACTTGAGCATCCTTAAAACAAAGCCATACGATGAGATGTACAAAACACAGAGGCATGCTTCTAGATATACGAAATTAGATATACGGAACACAGAGGCATGCTTCTAGATATACGAAACACAGAGGCATGCTTCTAGATATACGGAACACAGAGGCATGCTTCTAGATATACGAAATTAGATATACGGAACACAGAGGCATGCTTCTAGATATACGAAACACAGAGGCATGCTTCTAGATATACGGAACACAGAGGCATACTTCTAGATATACGGAACACAGAGGCATGCTTCTAGATATACGGAACACAGAGGCATGCTTCTAGATATACGGAACACAGAGGCATGCTTCTAGATATACGGAACACAGAGGCATGCTTCTAGATATACGGAACACAGAGGCATGCTTCTAGATATACGGAACACAGAGGCATGCTTCTAGATATACGGAACACAGAGGCATGCTTCTAGATATATACGGAACACAGAGGCATGCTTCTAGATATATACGGAACACAGAGGCATGCTTCTAGATATATACGGAACACAGAGGCATGCTTCTAGATATATACGGAACACAGAAGCATGCTTCTAGATATATACGGAACACAGAGGCATGCTTCTAGATATATACGGAACACAGAGGCATGCTTCTAGATATACGGAACACAGAGGCATGCTTCTAGATATACGGAACACAGAGGCATGCTTCTAGATATACGGAACACAGAGGCATGCTTCTAGATATACGGAACACAGGGGCATGCTTCTAGATATACGGAACACAGAGGCATGCTTCTAGATATACGGAACACAGAGGCATGCTTCTAGATATACGGAACACATAGGCATGCTTCTAGATATACGGAACACAGAGGCGTGCTTCTAGATATACGGAACACAGGCATGCTTCTAGATATACAGAACACAGGCATGCTTCTAGATATACGGAGAACAGCAAATATAAATACCACTTGTGGTACATTTACATGTCTCAGACAGATCAGCTACCCTGTCTTTCCCCAGTATCACTTGTCAAACAATGCTTCCACTGCAGCCAGGGATTCTGGGTAATGACATTCAAATGAGCACTCACAGTGAGACCTTCTTTACTTCTTATCCATTTGAACATGGATCCCTATAAGATAATGCCGGCCGGACCCACCATAACTTGTTTTTTTTAATGTGTAGATCAGTGGTTTTAAACCTGTTTTTTGGGTAGGTTTGGTTAGGTTCTGGAATTCTGGGGTACTGCTTTGCGCTCTAATCACCTTCCCTCTCTTCACCCCTCACACTCTCACTCCCTCACACTCTCACTCCCTCTCTTCACCCCTCACACTCTCACTCCCTCACACTCTCACTCCCTCTCTTCACCCCTCACACTCTCACTCCCTCACACTCTCACTCCCTCTCTTCACCCCTCACACTCTCACTCCCTCACACTCTCACTCCCTCTCTTCACCCCTCACACTCTCACTCCCTCACACTCTCACTCTCTTACACTCTCACCTCTCACACTCTCACTCCCTCACACTCTCACTCCCTCACACTCTCACTCCCTCACACTCTCACTCCCTCACACTCTCACACTCTCACCCCTCACACTCTCACTCCCTCACACTCTCACCCCTCACACTCTCACTCCCTCACACTCTCACCCCTCACACCCTCACTCCCTCACACTCTCACCCCTCACACTCTCACTCCCTCACACTCTCACCCCTCACACTCTCACTCCCTCACACGCTCACCCCCTCACACTCTCACCCCTCACACTCTCACTCCCTCACACTCTCACCCCCTCACACTCACCCCCTCACACTCTCACTCCCTCTCTTCACCCCTCACACTCTCACTCCCTCACACGCTCACCCCCTCACACTCTCACTCCCTCACACTCTCACCCTCTCACCCCCTCACACTCTCACTCCCTCTCTTCACCCCTCACACTCTCACTCCCTCACACTCTCACCCCTCACACTCTCACTCCCTCACACTCTCACCCCTCACACTCTCACTCCCTCACACTCTCACTCCCTCACACTCTCACTCCCTCTCTTCACCCCTCACACTCTCACTCCCTCACACTCTCACTCCCTGACACTCTCACTCCCTCACACTCACCCCCTCACACTCTCACTCCCTCTCTTCACCCCTCACACTCTCACTCCCTCACACGCTCACCCCCTCACACTCTCACTCCCTCACACTCTCACCCTCTCACCCCCTCACACTCTCACTCCCTCTCTTCACCCCTCACACTCTCACCCCTCACACTCTCACTCCCTCACACTCTCACCCCTCACACTCTCACTCCCTCACACTCTCACCCCTCACACTCTCACTCCCTCACACTCTCACTCCCTCACACTCTCACTCCCTCTCTTCACCCCTCACACTCTCACTCCCTCACATTCTCACTCCCTGACACTCTCACTCCCTCACACTCTCACTCCCTCACACTCTCACCCCCTCACGCTCTCACACTCTCACTCCCTCACACGCTCACCCCTCACACTCTCACCCCCTCACACTCTCACCCCCTCACACTCTCACCCCCTCACACTCTCACTCCCTCACACGCTCACCCCATCACACTCTCACCCCTCACACTCTCACCCCTCACACGCTCACCCCATCACACTCTCACCCCTCACACTCTCACCCCTCACACTCTCACTCCCTCACACTCTCACTCCCTGACACTCTCACTCCCTCACACTCTCACTCCCTCACACACTCACCTCCTCACACTCTCACACTCTCACTCCCTTACACGCTCACCCCTCACACTCTCACCCCCTCACACTCTCACCCCCTCACACTCTCACCCCCTCACACTCTCACCCCCTCACACTCTCACTCCCTCACACGCTCACCCCCTCACACTCTCACCCCTCACACTCTCACCCCCTCACACTCTCACTCCCTCACACTCTCACTCCCTCACACTCTCACTCCCTCACACTCTCACCCCTCACACTCTCACCCCCTCACACTCTCACTCCCTCACACTCTCACTCCCTCACACTCTCACTCCCTCACACTCTCACTCCCTCACACTCTCACTCCCTCACACTCTCACTCCCTCACACTCTCACCCCTCACACTCTCACCCCCTCACACTCTCACTCCCTCCCACTCTCACCCCCTCACACTCTCACCCCCTCACACTCTCACCCCTTCACACTCTCACTCCCTCACACTGTCACTCCCTCACACTCTCACCCCTCACACTCTCACTCCCTCACACTCTCACTCACTCTCACTCCCTCACACTCTCACCCCCTCACACTCTCACTCCCTAACACTCTCACTCCCTCACACGCTCCACCCTGTCGAAAATGAATGGTCTAGATATTCGGGGAGAATTTGTACTGGAAAAAGATGTTGAAAAGAACATAGAGGCCTATTCAATATGGGGAGAGGTGGAGCCATTCAAATTAGCAATGCTGCAACATCCATTCATCAAGCACACCAAATAAAATAGGGGGTACAGATGGGACTGATCCACAGTGACCCTGAAAGTCCCTGTGTCAGACTCCACAACAGTCTCCACACAACACTACAGGCATACCCCGCATTAACGTACGCAATGGGACCGGAGCATGTATGTAAAGCGAAAATGTACTTAAAGTGAAGCACTACCTTTTTTCCACTTATCGATGCATGTACAGTACTGCAATCGTCATATACGTGCATAACTGATGTAAATAACGCATGTATAACAGGCTCTATAGTCTCCCCGCTTGCACACAGCTTCAGTACAGGCAGGGAGCCGGTATTGCTGTTCAGGACGTGCTGACAGGCGCATGCGTGAGCTGCCGTTTGACTATTGGGCGATATGTACTTACTCGTGAGTGTACTTAAAGTGAGTGTCCTTAAAGCGGGGTATGCCTGTACTTTCTGAGAGAAAAGGTGGAATTCTGCTTCCATGAAAGGGTTAATTGTTCTTTGCAAGTCTTTTTCTATGGGAAGTAGTTCCCGAGACATCAGTCTCTCCCCTGACCACAAGAAGGAGAGTGAGAAACCACAGGAGACTGACAGACGCACAGGGGCCGTTACAAACTACTTTCAGGAACCACATACCCTTTAACTCAGCCTCCTCTTCCTTCCTGTATTTTCACACACATACTTTCCCTTCGCCCTATACCAGTGAACAGTAAACCCTCTCACCTCTGGGACCGAGAATAGAGAGACAGGGAAGAGATAAAGGAGAACTGAGCAAGGGCTGGAAATCATGAAAGCGTCTGGTGTGTCTCATGTATGGTCACTCCTAATAAAAGCAAGCACTGTGTGTGTCATGTATGGTCACTCCTAATAAAAGCAAGCACTGTGTGTGTCATGTATGTACACTCCTAATAAAAGCAAGCACTGTGTGTGTCATGTATGTACACTCCTAATAAAAGCAAGCACTGTGTGTGTCATGTATGTACACTCCTAATAAAAGCAAGCACTGTGTGTGTCATGTATGGTCACTCCTAATAAAAGCAAGCACTGTGTGTGTCATGTATGTACACTCCTAATAAAAGCAAGCACTGTGTGTGTCATGTATGGTCACTCCTAATAAAAGCAAGCACTGTGTGTGTCATGTATGTACACTCCTAATAAAAGCAAGCACTGTGTGTGTCATGTATGGTCACTCCTAATAAAAGCAAGCACTGTGTGTGTCATGTATGGTCACTCCTAATAAAAGCAAGCTTTGTGTGTGTCATGTATGTACACTCCTAATAAAAGCAAGCACTGTGTGTGTCATGTATGTACACTCCTAATAAAAGCAAGCACTGTGTGTGTCATGTATGGTCACTCCTAATAAAAGCAAGCACTGTGTGTGTCATGTATGGTCACTCCTAATAAAAGCAAGCACTGTGTGTGTCATGTATGTACACTCCTAATAAAAGCAAGCACTGTGTGTGTCATGTATGTACACTCCTAATAAAAGCAAGCACTGTGTGTGTCATGTATGGTCACTCCTAATAAAAGCAAGCACTGTGTGTGTCATGTATGGTCACTCCTAATAAAAGCAAGCACTGTGTGTGTCATGTATGGTCACTCCTAATGAATTGTGTGTTTGATGTATATTCACTCCTAATGAAAGCGTGCATTGTGCGTGTGACGTATGTTCCCTCCTAATGAAAGCGTGCACTGTGTGTGTCATGTATGTTCACTCTTAATGAAAGCGTGCACTGTGTGTGTTACGTATGTTCCCTCCTAATGAAAGCGTGCACTGTGTGTGTGATATATGTTCATTCTGTGTTTTCAGTAGGGAATAATATTGGTGATTTTCTTGTACTGTAGACTCCGCTGCACTCATTCTCTGTTGTGTTAAAAAGTACCTGTAATAAAACCTGGCCGCCTTTCAGCTCACTTTTTTTTATTGAATTGCTTTGTAAAAAAAAAAAAAAGAGATTTAGTTGTGAACTGAGTCAGTTACAAATCAGATGTCAAGTAAAGAGATTGTTTCTAAGGCTGAGTCCCCGCTGGCGCTGAGCGTGCTCATGCTTGAGTGGTGACATCAAGCATGAGCGTTCTGATGTCCTGCAAACATTTTAGAGCTGGAGCGGGGGGCGTGGCTATAAAGGGAGGGGGCGTGTCATTGGCCGGATCGGGACTGTGTCTGTGTTTCTCTGTGTGTGTGTGTGTCCATTCTCTCCCTCCCCCCTTCCAAAAATGGCAATTAAAAACATTTGTGCAAGAAAAATAAAAAACCTTTCTCTGACCCCCCCTTCCACCTCTCCGTTCCCCCCTTCCACCTCTCTCCGTCCCCCCCCGCCTACCACCTCTCTCCATCCCCCCTTCCATCTCTCTCTGTTCCTCCCTTCCATCTCTTTTTGTTCCCCCCTTCCACCTCTCTCAGTTTCCCCCCCGCCCCCCTTCCACCTCTCTCAGTTTCCCCCCGCCCCCTTCCACCTCTCTCAGTTTCCCCCCCGCCCCCCTTCCACCTCTCTCCGTTTCCCCCCGCCCCCCTTCCACCTCTCTCCGTTTCCCCCCCGCCCCCCTTCCACCTCTCTCCGTTTCCCCCCGTTCCCCTTCCACCACTCTCTGTTCCCCCCCCCCCTTCCACCTCTCTCCACTCAGCCTCTATTCTGCCTCTCTCTCCCCATTGGTCAGAGCAGGGTCATGTGACCACCATGTGGCCAGTCATGTGTCTCCGCTCCAAAGTCAAACTCTTTTGTCTCGCCAAGCCGCAAGCTTGGGAGAGTGTGCGTGCACGCACATGAGTGCGCGCACTGCGTGGACGGGAGGATTACCATTCACTCTGGTAACCACGCCAAGCTCCAAGCGCAGTCAGCGCCAGCAGGGACATGGCCTTATAAGGAACACAACTTCACACAGGGCAGCTGCCCCAGCTGGGATTGCAAATACTCTGCAGGTGCTTTTTGTTAGTCTACACAGAAGAAACATGAGCAGAGGAGACATGGTTGCATAGACAGTGATTGAGTGGCTGGATCAGTTTTCCTCTTGATATCGCCACTTAATGAAGATGCCACTTAGTAATTCTGACGGAGAGAAAGAGAAGAATCCAGATGGAAATGGAGTGAAAGAGATTGAAAGATTGGGAGAGGAACAAATAGAGACGCAGAGATAGTGAGGGCCAGGGTGCCCAAGCAGCATCCTGTCTAGACATAATCAGAGAAAAAGTGTGACGCTCAACACTAATGCAGTGAATAATTTAAATGAATCTTTTAAAGTGATTAAGTGCATTAATTATAAAAACACAAATATATAATGTGTCTAAAATACAACACACGTGATAATTGTGACAAATCACTAGAAAATATGTGAATATATGCATCCCAGTGTCAGTAATAAGTAGGTTCAGAAAGAAATATGGTAAATATACTCCTTTACCCAGAACCCTGGAATAGGATACATTTCTAATATACTCCACAATCAGTATCGAAAAAAATCAGGGGAGCAGGGGACATATCACCAATAGAGAAAGAGAAAAAAACCAACATAGAGCAGTGTTGCAGAACACAGTAAGCCTTCAGTCATCAATTACCTCCAATGGTTATACTCACGAATGGCAGGAAAATCAAGAGCATGTCCCAAACTGTGGCAAGCGTGGGTGGTGATAAGCTCGGTACAGCAGAACGCCAGAGAAAAAGAAGGGAGACCAAAATAGTGCAGATAGTACTATAAAAAAGTTTATAAAAGAACAAACCCCCCTTATCAATGCATGCTTACAGTCTTAGCAGCGTTTAGTAAATTTTGGCTATAAAGAGATATACAGTAGCTGCTATAAAATGTTTAGTAAGGTGACGTTTTAGGGGTATCCACAAAGCAGTGTTACCGAAGGCCATCTTAAAAGTAGACTTATATTAGCAAACATCGGGGTTCTATTAAATGCTACAGTATTTTGTACCCCAGTCCTACTTATCAAGATATATTACATTTGTAGAAAAGTAACATAGTATGTGACCTATTGTAAATAAACAATAATACATAGCTAATTACCTTGTCTTTCCCAGAGGCTTTGTTCTAATACATTATCTAATCCCCCATTCGGTTGGGGCTCGCATGCTCTCTTTCAGCTCACCGCGTCCAAATTCCCTGTGGTGATCAAAATGGGACACGCGCATTCTGGAATGGGAAAGGTAAGTCAGCGGGGCAGACATCAGGTAATGTGCATCTCAAAGAAAGTCAGGCACATCGAGGAACACACGGTCAAGTGGCACAACATAGATGTCAGAAGGTCATAGATAGACACAGCAGCAGAGTCGGGAGATGACTCAGGTCAATGGATAGTAAATGGAATATTGCACAACTTGTTCTGCATATTTCCTTTGTGTGTGCCTGTCTGAACTTCTTACCTTTCACGTCTGGTTTGTGCCACATTCTTCCTCTGTATCTATCTGTGTATATATCTGTCTGTCTATCTATCTGTTTATGTATCAATGCATATCTTTATTTATATAGCGCCATCCATGTACATAGCGCTTCACAGCAGTACTTGACATAATAATATAACACATAAAGGGAACAAGTGTTTTAAGACATAAAAGTAACACTAGGAAAAGGAATCCCTGCCATGAAGAGCTTACCATCTAAGTGGTAAGAGGGGGAACTTACAGATACAGGTAGGAGGGTGTTTTGGTAAGTGCATCTGCAATGGGTCAAGGGCAGTCCTATCCCTCCCTCTTTTTCCTTCCTTTGAGGCTCACACTGTCCAGCTTTTTTCTCCTCTCCCTCTCCACGTGGCGGTCATGTATCGCCCATCTACCTCTACTCATCCCCCTTCAGTCTCTCTCACTTTGAATCCTGGCTCTCCTTCTGTCTGTGCTCCGACTCCCCTGTTCTTCTCCTTGGGGACTTCAACTGCCATATTGATGACCCCTCTCTCCCTTGGGTTTCCCGCTTTCTCTCTCAAACCTCTTCTTTTAGCCTTCACCAATGGACTGCAGCCAGCACCCACATCTCCTCTTGTTTTCTCTCTCACTTCTCCCCTTCTCCACCTCCATCTATCCCTTGTTTCTGCAGAAACCTGCGTTCCATTAACCTCCCGACTCTTGACTCCACTTTGTACTCCTCCCTCCCCTCTCTCAGCCCTGCTACAGACTCTGACAACCTGCTCAGGAACTACAACTCTGCACTATCCTCTCTTGATCTACATGCCCCTCTTTTTCTCTCCCGCTCTCTCCCTTCTAATCCCAGACCCTGGCTAAATTGCCACACATGCTGCTTTCCTGCACTCGTTCTTCTGAACGCCTCTGGAGGAATCTCATACTCTCGCAGACTTCTTTCACTATACATTTGTCCTATCCTGTTTCAACTCTGCCCTCTCCCAGGCTAAACAAACCTACACTTCGTCACTAATCACCACTCACAAGTCTAACCCATGCCACTTCTTCTCTGTCTTTGACTGTCTACTCAGACCACCGTGTGCTACCTGTCTTTCTTCATCTATTTCACCTCTGAACTTTGCTGACTATTTCAAGACATAGGTAGATTCCATTTGTCAAGACATCCCCTCTGTATCCTCCTCACATTCTACGCCTCTTTCTAACTCTCCTCCTGCCTTCCCGTGAGGATTCGCCATTCTGCTGCTCCTGCCCCTTTAACCCTCACCCGGCCATTGGAATACCAGGGCACTCAAAAGTGGCAACCTGGTGGCGGTACTCACCCGCGGCGAGCGGTCTCCTCGGTTGTCTGCGGTCCCCGTCCCTCGGTCCCGCCCCCGGCCTGACGTCACCACTACTAGTCGCGGTCGCGTCCCCTGTTCCACCTCTGTGGGTCCCGCCTCTGGTCTCAGCCCCCGCCGTGATGTCACGGTTACACGTTGCGATAGCGCTCCTTGCTCCGCCTCCTTTCCCGCTGGTCCTGCCTCTGGTCTCCGCCCCGTGTTGGCATAGTTCTTGCGGCGCGTGATGACGATGCGTGATCGGGTCGCCTACAGGTAGTGCGGGACGCGCGCGCACCTTCTGACACACTGGCTATTGGCTGTGTAATAGGACACACCTGTGTGGTCCAGCAGCCTATCCTGTGCCATTCCCCTGCTTCCTGGTCGCCTCCCATTGGTGGGAGGTCCTATAAATATCTTCTCAGTGCTCCCAGTCATTGCCGAGCAGAACCTCTGTTTGTGTGACGCTGCACTCACTGCCTTGTTCCTGTTTGCCTGTACCCTGCTGCCTGACCCTGCCTGGATACTACTCTGTGATACTCTCCTGTGCTGACCTTGGCTTTGGATACAACTACTCTACTCTCTCCTGCACTGACCTTGGCTTTGGAACCACGACGACGCTGACCTCTCCTGCACTGACTCTGGCTTGGCTCCACGACTACTCTACGCTCTCCAACCCTGACTCTGGCTAGGGTAATCTGGCCTTTAATAAAGGGGTTATACCCTGCTAGTTACCCCTAATTTGTGTGGGGAGAGAAAGGGTTAATGTATAATGTACTATGTATGTGTATTCCAAAGCACTTTTATTCCCTGTGAATTCAATCCCCAAGTCTAGTTAAGCAGGCAAATGAGGTAAAGTGTTTTGTGATCTATGGGTAAGCACTGTGATGTGATTTGGGAGTCAGGGTTTCCTCCCAGAATTCCTTGCCTGTTTCTGATGGGAATTCAAACCCTAAAAAGAGGCAGGTTGCCCCAACCCCAGAGTTGTAGAGTGTTCGTTGTTCATAGTTGGTGGTTCGTGACTAATCCAGCCAGGGAGATTTGCTAGCCAGGGTTATTCTTGGATACTTCACCCTGTTACTTTACCGTAAGTGTTATTTTTAAGTGTCATTTGTGTTACAGTGTTGTGTTTGCCCAAAAGGGAATAAATCTTCAGTTTATTTTATCATTTTGTCCTGTTCAATCAGTGCCCAGTATATTCGGTGTGAATTAGGTCTGGTCTACTGTGACAGTAGTCCCCTCTTTTTCAAGGGACCAAACGTAATTGGACAATTGACTCAAAAGCTGTTTCATGGACAGGTGTGGGCTATTCCTTCGTTATTTCCTCATTAATTAAGCAGGTAAAAGATCTGAAGTTGATTCCAGGTGTGGCATTCGCATTTGGAAGCTGTTGGTGTGAACCCACAACATGCGGTCAAAGGAGCTCTCAATGCAAGTAAAACAGGGCATCCTTAGGCTGCAAAAAAAAAAGAAAACCCATCAGAGAGATAGATGCAGTAGAGACCATCTGATAGCTCAAGGCAAACACACACTGTAAGCTGTATAAGCTTGTATAGTGAGGTGATTATATGCGGAGCATGTGGAGATAATGCCTGAATGGAGATGCATAAGCGTGAGGGGTTGACTGAGTGCAGACCCGTGTCCAGTGTGTGTATATGGCTGCATGTAACACCTTAAAAAAACGGTATGGAGTTGATTTCTCACAATGAATGCCGTTCCCCTCCTCTCCTGGCATTGCGAAGCATCTAAATAGGTGACCGGCGTCCCTCCATTGCGTGGCCACGATCAAGGTATGCAGTAGGTGGGTAGAAGATTGATGCAACTTTACTCCTTGATAGAGCAATCTTGCTCGAAACGCGTGGGAGGAGGTCTCCTAGTCTTGTCCGTCAGCATATCTGTTTTATGTAGTTTAAATAAAGTTTTGATTTTATTCATTCACCCTGGTGAGTCTGAGTAACACTGGAGCGGCTGTTGCATCGATCTTCTACCCACCTACCATCAGAGAGATAGCAGGAACATTAGGAGCGGCCAAATCAACAGTTTGATATATTCTGAGAAAAGTACGCACTGGTGAGCTCTGCAAGACACAAAAAGTCCTGGACATCCACGGAAGACAACAGTGGTGGATGATCGTAGGATCCTTTCCATGGTAAAGAAAAACCCCTTCACAACTTCCAGCCAAGTGAAGAACACTCTCCAGGAGGTAGGCATATCATTATCCAAAAAATACACAAAAATAGGAGCGCATGGAAAGAGACAAAACCGAAATTAGTACACAAAATCTTTATTTATAAAAAAGACAGAACATATAACACCACATACAGGTAAAGATCACATTGATCTATTGGTCAGGGACATCCACAGAGGATAAGGAACTGCTAAACAGAACCTCCAATACCAATAGATCAATGTGATCTTTACCTGTATGTGGTGTTATATGTTCTGTCTTTTTTACATATAAAGATTTTGTGTACTAATTTCGGTTTTGTCTCTTTCCATGCGCTCCTATTTTTGTGTATTTTTTGTGACTGAGTGTACCCCACTGATCATGGGAGACTGGGAGCAGCAGGGAGGACCCGTTATTAAAAAGAGGAATATCAAGGGACAGCGCGCACATTTTTCTTTCTCAACATATCATTATCCAAGTCTACCATAAAGAGAAGACTTCACGAGAGCAAATACAGAGGGTTCACCACAAGGTGCAAACCACTCATAAGCCTCAAGAATAGAAAGGCCAGATTAGACTTTGCCAAACAATATCTAAAAACGCCAGCCCAGTTCTGGAACAGCATTCTTTGGACAGATGAAACTAAGATCAACCTGTACCAGAATGATGGGAAGAAAAAAGTATGGAGACGACTTGGAACGGCTCATGATCCGAAGCATACCACATCATCTGTAAAACACGGTGGAAGCAGTGTGATGGCATGGGCATGCAGGGCATGCATTACATGGCACTGGGTCATTAGTGTTTATTGATGATGTGACAGAAGACAGAAGCAGCCGGATGAATTCTGAAGTATATAGGGATATATTGTCTGCTCAGATTCAGCGAAGTTGATTGGACGGCGCTTCACTTTACAGATGGACAATGACCCAAAACATACTGCGAAAGCAACCCAGGAGTTTTTTAAGGCAAAGAAGTGGAATATTCTGCAATGGCCGAGTCAATCACTTGATCTCAACCCGATCGAGCATGCATTGCACTTGCTGAAGACAAAACTTAAGGCAGAAAGACCCACGAACAAACAATAACTGAGGACTGCTGCAGTACAGGCCTGGCAAAGCATCACAAAGGAGGAAACCCAGCGTTTGGTGATGTCCATGCGTTCCAGACATCAAGCAGTCATTGCCTGCAAAGGATTCTCGACAAAGTATTACAAATGAACATTTTATTTATGATTGTGTTAAATTGTCCAATTACATTTGAGCCCCTGAAATAAGGAGACTGTGTATGAAAATGGTTGCAATTCCTAAACCTTTCATTCAATATTTTTGTTCAACCCCTTGAATTAAAGCTGAAAGTCTGCACTTCTATTGCATCTCGGTTGTTTCATTTCAAATCCATTGTGGTGGCGTACAGAGCCAAAATAATGAAAATTGTGTCAGTGTCCAATTATTTCCGGACCTAATGTATATATATCATAATGAATATTTAGGCTTTAAATCGTCCAATCTTCACTGTGAAGCACTATTTACATAAATGGCGCTAAATAAATAAAGATATATATACACACATACATGTATACATACTGTACGAGATATATAGTAACTGCCAAACGGAGCTACCCATATGCTTTGTTAAAGAGGTGTGTTTTAAGATGGGTCGTAAAAGTGGAGAGAGGGTACCAGTCGGATATTGAGGGCATTTCAGAGGCGTGGGGCAGGGAGTGAGAAAGGTTTATGGCGGAAGAGGGCTTTAGATACAAAAGGGGCAGACAGAAGACATCTTGAGCAGAACACAAGAGTCAGGCTGGTGTGTAGAGAGAAACTAGGGCTGAGATGTAAGGAGGGGCAGAAGAGTGTATACCTTAAATAGAGGAGAATTTTGTAAGTAATACAGGATTTGATAGCAAGCCAGAAGAAGGATTTCAGCACGAGAGAAGCTGAGACAGACTTGGGAGAGTAAAGTGATTTTAGCAGCAGCATGTATTTGTCTATCTGTCTATCTATCTATCTATCTATCTATCTATCTATCTATCTATCTATCTATCTATCTATCTATCTATCTATCTATCTATGCATGTTTGTCTATCTATCCATCTATCTGTGCATCTATCCGTGTATCCATCTATTCTCTGTCCCATTCCCTATTTGCTGTATCCATACTGTCTCTTCTCTCCGTTCCTTCCCTTATTTCCCCCTCAGGTGAAGGTAGACAATCAGTATGATTTTCAAGACATAGCCAGTGTTGTTGCCCTAACAAAGACTTATGCAACATCCGAGCCTTTTATAGATGCTAAGTATGATGTCCGTATCCAAAAAATCGGGAACAACTACAAAGCTTATATGTGAGTAACCACAAGATTTATTTTATCTACCAGGGTATAGAGCATTTCCTGTAATTATAGCAACGTCTATTAAAAATAGCTCCTTACAGCCTCAACTTGCAACTTTTCACGGGTGTAATTCCTTTCATCTGAACACTCGCCTTGTAAGAGCAACTAATCTCAAACACAACTTGACTCCTCTTTTGGAAAGGAATTGTGCCTGTTATGAGACGAGCCCCCATACGGTGTTCTGAGGCTGGTTTTACCCTCACAATGTCATGAGACGAGCCCCGTACAGGGGGTTCTGAGGCTGGTTTTACCCTCACAATGTCATGAGACGAGCCCCGTACAGGGGGTTCTGAGGCTGGTTTTACCCTCACAATGTCATGAGACGAGCCCCGTACAGGGGGTTCTGAGGCTGGTTTTACCCTCACAATGTTATGAGACGAGCCCCGTACAGGGGGTTCTGAGGGTGGTTTTATAATCACAACGTTATGAGACGAGCCCCGTACAGGGGGTTCTGAGGCTGGTTTTACCCTCACAATGTCATGAGACGAGCCCCGTACAGGGGGTTCTGAGGCTGGTTTTACCCTCACAATGTCATGAGACGAGCCCCGTACAGGGGGTTCTGAGGCTGGTTTTACCCTCACAATGTCATGAGACGAGCCCCGTACAGGGGGTTCTGAGGCTGGTTTTACCCTCACAATGTTATGAGACGAGCCCCGTACAGGGGGTTCTGAGGGTGGTTTTATAATCACAACGTTATGAGACGAGCCCCGTATAGGGGGTTCTGAGGCTGGTTTTACCCTCACAATGTTATGAGACGAGCCCCGTACAGGGGGTTCTGAGGCTGGTTTTACCCTCACAATGTTATGAGACGAGCCCCGTACAGGGGGTTCTGAGGCTGGTTTTACCCTCACAATGTCATGAGACGAGCCCCGTACAGGGGGTTCTGAGGCTGGTTTTAGAATCACAATGTTATGAGACGAGCCCCCGTACAGGGGGTTCTGAGGCTGGTTTTAGAATCACAATGTTATGAGACGAGCCCCGTACAGGGGGTTCTGAGGCTGGTTTTACCCTCACAATGTTATGAGACGAGCCCCGTACAGGGGGTTCTGAGGCTGGTTTTACCCTCACAATGTTATGAGACGAGCCCCCGTACAGGGGGTTCTGAGGCTGGTTTTAGAATCACAATGTTGGGGCTAGCCACTTTGCTCTTTTTCTTTTCAGCTATCTGTCCCACTATTTCATTCTCTCACCCTAGCCCTGGTTGTCTGACTGTAGCTATCTCTGTTTCTTTTTCTTGCTTTGCTCTCTCTTTCAGGCCCTTTATAGCTCTCAAAGGCCCTCTATTTTTTTGCTCCCTTAAACTCTCATTCCCTTTTTCTCTAACTCTCTTTTTTCCTCATTGTTTTTCTCTCGCTGCCCTGCTGGTTTTTCAAGTTTAATAGAATGTAATTTGAGCCTCTCCCTTTCCTTTCCCATGACATCACATACAAGTTTTAGATGCTGGAAACACCTTAGATCCATCTCCCCAACTTTGTCAACAGTTTGGGACTACTTTTGTACTATTCCCCTGGGAGCACAGATTGGTACTGGAGTACTGGACCTTACCTCAATGCTGGAGGCTGCTGGGGACAATTCCCTGTTAGAACTCACAGCTGTTCTCAAATAATAAACCTCTCACACTTTCAAACGGGGTGTCATATTTGTCTGTCTTACAATTTAAATAATTACTAAAGGTAGTATAAGTGTAGGGGCTCCACCTCTTTATACAGCGTAATTATGGGATTCCTGTTTCCAAGAGTTTACGGTCAGTGGTGCGTCGGGTAAATGCCTTTCTTACAATGCACACGTTCACCATTCTAATAGCAGTGTTGGTTCTGCAGAGGTGCAGATTAGGGGCAGGTTGTGATACCTTTTTAATACGACAGCTTTTGATAGATGAAATTATACAGAGCTTTTGAGACCTCATAGGTCTCTTCACAGAGAAGAGAGGAAGTACACTTGAACTGTACAGAAGAAGAGACGTGATGTCTTAAATGCACAATATACTATCTATGAAGAACCCTCATATCAATCCATTAAAGGGTAAAGCAGACCAGGTATGATTGATGTAAAAAATAATGAATTATTGCTTCTGAGGTAGGATGTGATGATGAGAGTGTGCAAGCCGGTGTATCCTGACAGTCAGGACAGTGGGCCTTGGTATTATAAGGGGCCAGTGTAGGTACGATGTGAAATTATAGGAGCTCAATCCAAAATGTTACATTTCCTATTGAGAAAAAGGTGATAGAGATGCCTTTGAATATTCCCATTATATATACACTAAATGGTGCTCTAATGTAGATCATATGGTACTTGACTGTATTTTACAGACATTTAACAGGTGACATTACAATACTATGAGGCTTAATGTCAGAATTTAATAAAACCTGCATCCTGTCTTCTTCCTCCAACTCTGCATTTTCCAACACTCAGGAGAACGTCAATCTCTGGCAACTGGAAGACCAACACAGGGTCAGCCATGTTGGAACAGATTGCTGTGTCAGAGAGGTGAGTACACCTTGTATGTACGCATGTGCTTGTACCTGGTATGTTTGATTGGAACCCCTCTTTTAAATTAAGCCCATCTGCAATTAATCTGTATTTAACATCTACTTGGACAACACCCTGTTTAGTAAAACCATCTGTTTTAATGTCCCTCACATGTGCTAATTAAGTTGCCTGGGCTGTACTTAATTCTGGTGACATTTTTGAGCTATAAAACCAGTTAACATAGCAGCCTATGCTGTCTGCAGCCTTTGTCGTAGCCATTTTAAGTAGCAAGCAAACTGTAGTTTAAAAGGGAGTTCAAAAGGAGTGAACAAGTGGACAACACCTATTGGCCCTGATTCCTGCATTTAAACTACGCTGGAAAGGAATCCAGAGAACAGCCGGGGTAGATAGGGCACAGCCAACAGGATCCAACTTCTAGCTTCAAGAAGAGGAAAAATATCCAGGCAACTCCAAACTTAGATGAATTGATCAAATTTATTGCAGGCTGGTAAACAATAAATGGAGTACATGAACGCACCTACGCGTTTCATGCAACAGCACTTTATCAATCTTGATTAACTATTGCATAAAATGCGTTCATGTAGTCCATTTTATTGTTTACCAGCCTGCAATAAATTTGATCAATTCATCTAAGTTTGGAGTTGCCTGGATATTTTTCCTCTTCTTGAAGCTAGAAGTTGGATCCCGCTGGCTGTGCCCTATCTACCCCGGCTGTTCTCTGGATTCCTCACCTGCATGGACTGCACGCCGCAGATATCTGGATTGTGCCTGGGAGTATACAGGTAAAGGGCTGCAATGCCTTATTATAATTCCTGTATACACTGAACATTACTTTATGCACTCATACTGGTTGGGTGTTTATTAATGTGTCAATCTATGTGGTTGTCACGTGGACACATATCCCTCCCAGTCCCATTGAATTTCTACTTTGTGGATACTCCATTTCTATCTGGACACTTACGCTGTATATACCTTGCAAACGGAACCGTGTCTGACTATTGAGCACCACACTCACTCTTATTTTACGCTGGAAAGGAGTATATCATCTATCCCAGACTGCACATCTCAGAACTTAACTATAGTTTTGATGCTGCCTCTACTATTTATATTTGTTATGGCCTCACTTCTTCTCAAATTAAGCACTTCCTTCCACCAGCCTCATTATGTCTCTCTCTATTCATATATCTCCATCTCTCCTTCCTTCACCACTTCTCAGTTCACGTGAACTAATTTCTTACCTGCGCCCTCTGACACCACACAGCTATATCCCCTGCACTAAAACACCCCTACAAATCATCCTCACACATTCTCTATCCATGCTTCTCCTCCTTGCTTCTGGGGACAACTCTCCCAATCCTGGTCCCTGCTTTATTTCTACATGCTCTCGTCCTCGCCTGCCAAATGCAACTTCTACTCCTTCTGGTGTCAACCCCTCCAACCTTATACCCATCCCCTGTCACCCTCCCTCCTCTCTCCCTCTCTCCTGTGCCCTTCCTCTCTGTGCATGACTTCTTTCTCTCTCACTCTCTGCTCCTATTTGCTATAACTGAGACCTGGCTCACTCAGTCTGACTCTGCTCTGGATGCCGCCCTCTCTTATGGTGGCCTCTCTCTCTCCCACTCTCCGTGCCCTGATGGCAGGGGTGGAGGCGTGGGGCTCCTGCTCTCCTCTCTGTGCCGTTACCGAACCCTTCCTATTCCTCCCTCTCTTGCTTTTCCCTCCTTTGAGGCTCACACTGTTCAGATCTTCTCTCCTCTTCCTGTCCATGTGGCGGTCATCTATCGCCCACCTACCTCTACTCATCTCCTTTTTGCCTTTATCTCTTTCTTTCTCTCCTCAGACCCCCCTGTTCTTCTCCTTGGGGACTTCAACTGCCACATTGATGACCCCTCTCTCCCTTGGGCTGCCCGCTTTCTCTCTAACCTCTTCTTTTGGCCTTCAACAGTGGACTGCAGCCAGCACCCACAAGGATGGCCACTATCTAGACCTGGTTTTCACTAAAAAACTTTTCTCTCTCTGATCTCTCCATTTCCCCCTTTCCTCTCTCTGACCATCACCTCATATCATTTTCTCTCTCTCGCTTTTCTTCTCCACCTCCGTCTACCCCTCGTTTCTGCAGAAACCTGCGCTCTATTAACCTACCAGCCTTTGATTCCTCTTTACGCTCCTCCCTCTCCTCTCTCAGTTCTGCTACAGACCCTGACAACCTGGTCAGGAACTACAACTCTGTCTTGTCCTCGTCTCTTGATCTACATGCCCGCTTTCTCTCTGTCGCCCTCGCCCTCCTAACCCCAGACCCTGGCTAAATTCCCACACGCGCATGCTGCGTTCTGTAAAAGCTGTAAAAATGTTACAACAAAAATTCAGTTATCAAATGACCTAATCACATCTCTTGGGTTTAAATATCACCTCTATGCTGACGACACACAAATTTACTTTTCAACCCCTGATCTTTCACCTGCTGTACAGACCAAAATTTCTGAATGTCTCTGCTATATCATCCTGGATGGCCCTCTGCCGACTGAAACTTAACATGGCAAAAACAGAGCTCCTTATACTTCCTCCTAAACCTGGCCCTACTACCTCCGTCCACATTACTATTGGAAGCACCATCATTCACCCAGTAGCCCAAACACGTGCCTAGGGATCACACTTTACTCCTCTCTCACATTCTCCTCTCACATTCAAAACATATCTAAAACCTGTCGCTTTTTCCTCAGCAATATAACTAAGATACGCCCTTTCCTCTGTTACTCGACTACTAAAATGTTGACTCAGGCCCTCATTCTCTCCCGTCTCGATTACTATAATCTCCTGCTGTCCGGCCTTCCTGCCTCTCACCTGTCTCCCCTACAATCTATCCTAAACGCTGCTGCTAGAATCACTCTTCTCTTTCCTAAATCTGTCTCAGCGTCTCCCCTGCTGAAATCACTCTCCTGACTTCCTATCAAATCACGCATCTCGCACTCAATTCTCCTCCTCACTTTTAAAGCTTTACACTCTTCTGCTCCTCCTTACATCTCAGCCCTAATTTCTCGCTATGCACCATCCCGACTCTTGTGTTCTGCTCAAGGATGTCTTCTCTCTACCCCCTTTGCATCTAAAGCCCTCTCCCGCCTTAAACCTTTTTCACTGCCTGCCCCACACCTCTGGAATGCCCTTCCCCTCAATATCCGACTAGCACCCTCTCTATCCAACTTTAAGAACCACCTTAAGACACACTTGCTTAAAGAAGCATACGAATAGCACTGTGGCTAATACTATACACAATACATAAAGCTTGGCCACCTGTAGACGCACTTACCAGAATTCCCTCAATTCGAATACGTTCTCCTTCCCAATTAGATTGTAAGCACTTTGGAGCAGGGACTCCTCTTCCACAATGTTACTTTTATGTCTGAAGCACTTATTCCCATGATCTGTTATTTGTAGTTATTTGTTATTTATATGATTGCCACGTGTATTACTGCTGTGAAGCGCTATGTACAGTACATTAATGGTGCTATATAAATAAAGACATACATACATGTGCTGTGACCACATTACTTGGCCCCTGTGCTGAGGCACTAACATCACACAGGTTATATCCACAGTGGGTCAATTAAAAGTACTCTGGGTGTTCATCTTAATGTGAAACAATGCCCATAATTTCTTTTACACTATTACATTCCTAATTCAGGATAAATTAGGCGATAAACGGCTACGGGTGACAATTTAGTGTTGAACTTCCTATGTTTGAACAAACAATTCCACCTGTGATTAGCTGTGCAGCTAATTAAAGTGATATTGCACCAGCTATAATAGGCTGTCTTGGGTAGATGACTTAACTTAGGACACTTCCTTCTCTCTGCGTTGTAAAGACAAAGCTTTCTGCCACATTCACTATTGGAACATCCTACAGGCCTGTACATTTATAATTATACGTGTGTCGTAAATAATTGATAAAATATTGAAGCTGTTTTATTGCAAACATGAAACCTGCACATACCCTGTATTTAATTATCCAACAGTGACTCATTAGCATCTTGTTTTTTCTGTAGTGCTTCTTAGTTTAGTTTAATTGAGGTGGGGTATGTGGATTAGGCAGTTTTATATATAGTAAAGGTAACCGCTTGTGGCAGAAGTTTTTAGTCTAAAATGAATGAATCTCTTTCAGATATAAGATGTGGGTTGATGCTTGCGCTGAAATATTTGGCGGCCTGGACATATGTGCTGTAGAAGCACTGCATGGAAAAGATGGAAAAGACCACATTATTGAGGTGAGAGATGCAGCAGGACACGATTAAGGGTCCGCGGCAGCGCGCTATGTGGAGAGGAAGTCAGTAGGGGGTTTCGCGGGTAATCAGTGCTGTGTGTGTGTGTTATGGGCAATCCGTGTTGGAATAGCAGAATTGAGGTACAATTGCAGAGCTGTGTGATGTGCCATATTCTAGTTTCGTTTTTAAGTATGAACTGTCTCACTTGCCCTTTTTTCTGTATCTTCACCTTGTGCCCGTGTACTTCTTATCGTCTTCCTAAATATTGATTTAGTTATAGCCCCTCTGTTTTGCTTTTAGCCCCCACTCTTACTAGCTTTGTATTTATTTGTTCTCATCTTCTCAACCCTTTGTCTCCCCTTCTTGTGAGCTGCTCCATCCTCTCTATTTATATCCCTCCTCCCCCACTTTCTCTGTCTCACCCTTAGCCTCTGTCTGCACCCTTTAGGTGGTGGGGTCCTCTATGCCTTTGATTGGGGACCAGCAAGAGGAGGATAGGCAACTCATAGCAGATCTAGTTGTGACTAAGATGTCTCAGACCATGCAGTGCAGCTCCGCTTGCTCTCCGAGTCGCTCCATCCATGGACAGCAGCCACAGGTATAATGAGAACTCAGCAGTACTGGGTCGCACGAGAAGCCCTTTCTTTACTGTTCTGTCTGTTTGTTATTGTCTGTCTCTGCCCCGCTGCCTGCGAGTCCCCTGGTCTGCAGTGAGGTGCAGGGGGAAAGAAAGGAGGGGGCGTGACGGGGGTGCGTCCGTGACGTCACCCGGCAGGTTCGCCCGCATTGGCTGAACCGCCTGGGTCGTGGCCTAGCGCTCTGTCGCAACTCCTGATCTCAATTTTCTTGAGAGCAGGAGATTGTCGGCGCAGCGCGGCGCACCCCCCCTCGCAGCGGGCCCGGCCCCATTGTGAGGTGGCTCTTGTCCCTGCAGCGTCCGACCTGGCGTTAGACTGCGTCCAGGGTGGAGCGAACCGCTCGCGCTCAATGCGATTTAGATTGGTGACTCTGGATGCACACGTCCAATGTGCGGTTGCATGTGCAGGTGTGCTTGCCTCTTACCGCGCCCCGCTACAGGCCCCCCGCCCCGCAACAGGCCCCCCCCCCCCCCGCACGCGCAGCTAGCTGACCAGGAACCGCCCGGCCAAGCAGAGCGCAGGATGTCACGCCGCTCGATCGCCAGCGTGCGCGCTCCCAGCCTGGCCGCAGCCTAAGGCCGCGCTTATAGTGCCGGTGACGCTGACGTCACGCTGCGGTCGCTGGAAAAATCAAATTGAAGTGACTTTCAGCGATCGTGACCAAGCCGTTGCGCTGCTCCTACAACAAGCGCACGTGACGGCGTCAATACATGTAAGCGCGGCATAACTCTGTTTTTTGTTTCAGACTCAGGCTGTTCACTCTCGATCTGCATCTCCTGCTCAGCAGCAGAGACCCTCTCCTCAAGGTAACGCTGACCTTGTCAGTACGGACTTCTAATTCCGATTCTCTTACCTATTGTATCCCTCCCAAGGAAAATCTTAATATATAAAATCGAAAGGTTGGTACTAGCTGCGGTGAATCTGATTGGTCCTCAGCCTCTGGCCAATCAGATTGGTGGGTCTGACGTCACCCAACTGCCACTCTCTTCCCCCTCGGCCACACACACACACACACACAGACACACACACACTCTCTGTCCTCTCCCCCCCATCACACTCACCTCCCTCCCCGGCGCTCACTCCCCACCCTCCCCGGCGCTCACTCCCCTCCCTCCCTGGCGCTCACTCCCCTCCCTCTCCGGCGCTCACTTCCCTCTCTCCCCGGTGCTCACTTCCCTCCCTACCCGGCGCTCACTTCCCTCCCTCCCCGGCGCTCACTTCCCTCCCTACCCGGCGCTCACTTCCCTCCCTACCCGGCGCTCACTTCCCTCCCTTTCCGGCGCTCACTTCCCTCCCTCCCCGGCGGGGGGACAGGCAGTGGGCAGGCAGCCTGCAGCTGCCTCGCCGCGCCGAGTGCCTAAGATGGCGGCGCCCGGAAGGACCCCCTTCCTCCCTCGCGGCGCCTAGTGCCTAAGATGGCGGCGCCCGGAAGGAGAGGTGACATATCTGTCTGTGTGTGTGTGTGTCACTGTGTGTGTGTGTGTGTGTGTCACTGGGTGTGTGTGGGACTATGTGTGTGTGTGTCACTGTGTGTGTCACTGTGTGTGTGTGTGTGTGTGTGTGCGTGTGTGGGACACGCTGTGTGTGTGTCAGACACTGTAGGGTGGGGACCGGAGCTGCGCATGGGGGGGGGGGAGAGGAGCCGAGAGAGAGGGGGGAGCGGAGAAACATACAGGGGGAGTGGAGAGGAGAGACCCGGAATATTTTAAGCAACCCCCCCTCCTGTCCACTGTCCCCCCCTCCTGTCCACTGTCCCCCCCCTCTTGTCCACTGTCCACCCCCCCCCCCTCCTACCGGGAAATTTAACTCACGGGCAACGCCGGGTCTCTCAGCTAGTGTTATATAAAACTCTTGTAACTTTTTGTGTGTGGTATCTTACGTTTACATTGTTTTATGTGGCTGTAGGCGAGACAATAAGAGATTTGATAACGGTTAATTTTATTAAATAATGTTTATAACACTAAATGAAAGCTGATACAAAGGGGCCGAGAAGGAGGAATTTTATTATTATTGTTTATCGTGCTGAAGCAGAGCAAACAGGAAGCGAAGAGTACAATGAATGCTCCTTTACATTACAAATATATTTATGCTCTGATATTTAGGGTTTGGCTTTCTAGATTAAATTAAACATCTTGTGAATTATGAAACATACAGAGAGTATACCTCCCTGAGCGATACTGCCAAGTTATTGCAGATCAGCACCAGTTCAGCCCACACAGCGGGGCGGGCAGGTATAGGAAAACACAGACCTAAGCTAATGTTTATAATACGACTAATTATACATTAATAGGTTCATTATATGTTAATCATATATTATCCGGTTTGTAGCTTGTTTGTATGTTAATTGGGTTTTTGCATGTGAGTCTGACTTTTCTCTGCTTCTCTTAGGGGGGCCACAGACGACTCAGGTACCCCAGCGCCAGGGCCCCCCCTCCCAGCAGCGGCCTCCTCCTCAAGGACAACAGCTTCAGGGTTTATGTCCTCAGCCATCATCACACCTACCAAATATCCCTAGCCCAGGTGCTCAGCAACGTCAAATGGTTCCTCTGCAGCAACCGCAGCAGCCACCACAGATCCGGCCCCAGCAACCACCCCCCCGCCAGCCTCAGTCCCCCCAAAGGCAGCCAAGTCCCCAGGGTGCGCAATCACCCCAGCGCCAACAGCAGGTTCCTCCTTTGCCAACAGGCCCAAAGCCCATGGGCATCCAACCCTCTCAACCTCGGCCAAGTGGCCCTCAAAGGCAGCCGGTCCCTGCAGGACCCCAACAAAAGCCTCCTCCCCCTGCTCAGCAACAGCATGGCATCCGGCAGCCTGGACAACAACTGCCCCCCCAGCAACGTCAGTCAGTTCCTGGGGTTCCCCAACAGCAGCAGCCACAACGACCAATGACCCAGCAGCCCAGGCCTAGTCCCCAAGGACCTGGGCAGGGTTCCTCACGTCTTGGAGGGCCTCAAAAGCCTCAGCTGTCTCAGAAGCCTGGTTCCGAGCTGCCCCCACCCCAGCCACAGCTGAAGTAAGAGCCTTCGAGGTTCAGGGTGGGGCACATAGGTTGCGTCCCCTTACTGCATTTTGTATAGGTGAGATAGAGGCAGGGTTTTTGGAAAGTCATAAAGAGCCGGAGTCCTCAGTTTACTTAACTTTTATTGCTTATCCTTTCTTTTTCTCTTTCTGCCCAGACCATGTGGGGTCTTACTTGATGATAGCTTTCTGCATGTTGTGACATTGAGCACTCAAAGTATAGTTGCTAGATGAATCATTACAATGTATATTTATGTGTGTGTATTGACGGCGGGACGTTTTACTGCTGACAGTCTGTGCAGCTTTTTAAGAAATTAGAATGACAAAAGTACAGTTTGTTCCTTGTATTGAACACACGTCTCCTGGATTTCAGACTTCAAACCCTGCACACCATCATGGTTACAAGCATGAGAATGTACTGTATAATCCATCCTTCACTGGAGACATATAGGAGCTCATTCACTAAACTTCAACAAGTGGCATATAGCACTATAAATGCCCTTAAAGTGCAATATTGCCTGTGTTGCTATTCACAAAGCTCCGATAACAGTGCAATATCACACTGAAACAGCTTTTTATAGTACTTTAACACTCTGGCAAAAAAAAAGCTGTGCGGCAAGCAAAAAAATGCCCAAAATTGCATTTTTTTTTGCCAGAAACTGCTAATCACTAAGCAGTGATAAGCATATCATACTTTAAAAACTTGCAATATTTTGGCGCCAGCTAAAGTCTGGCGCTAAAGAAATTGCAAGATGCATAAAAGCAGTTTCTTTTAGTTTTATGGCACAGGATTGATACCGGAGGCTGGCGGGGACACCCGGAGACCCGTGGGGACCCCCTGAGATCCGTGGGATCTCCACAGGTCCCCGGGTGTTCCCGCAGCACCAGGGGTCCCGCCGGCCTCCGGTATAAAGCCCGTGCACTAAAAATAAAATTACCGCCAGTTTCATTTTTTTATATTAGTGTGCAACCGCAGCTGAGCTGAAGCGCATCGGTTTCAGCCTCGGGACCCCCTACTTCCTGAGATACAGGCCCTGGTACGGGGTGCTGAAGCGCATCGGTTTCAGCCTCGGGACCCCCTACTTCCTGAGATACAGGCCCTGGTACGGGGTGCTGAAGCGCATCGGTTTCAGCCTCGGGACCCCCTACTTCCTGAGATACAGGCCCTGGTACGGGGTGCTGAAGCGCATCGGTTTCAGCCTCGGGACCCCCTACTTCCTGAGATACAGGCCCTGGTACGGGGTGCTGAAGCGCATCGGTTTCAGCCTCGGGACCCCCTACTTCCTGAGATACAGGCCCTGGTACGGGGTGCTGAAGCGCATCGGTTTCAGCCTCGGGACCCCCTACTTCCTGAGATACAGGCCCTGGTACGGGGTGCCGGTATCTCCTGCAGGATTTAAATCCCCCGGTCACGTGGGCCGTGATGTGGATGATCTAAAAATGGCGGGGATACCGGCACCCCATAATGGGGCCTGTATCCCGGGAAGCAGGGGGTGTCCCAAAACTGAAATCAATGCGGTTCAGGTCAGGAGACCCACTGCTCCCGTACACTATTAGTAAAATGACTATTTAAACTGCACGATCGCCTGTAAGACCCCAGTCAGTACTGTGGCACGCGCGCCCGGCGGGGGGGGAGGGGTGCGGCGCGTGCACAGCGCTAACCGCGATCTGCGGTCTTCCAGGGAGAGAGGGAGATTGCGACGGGAGGGGGCGTGGTGGGGTATTTTCGGGGGCGTGGCATGACCTCACACGGCTGGTTTGCCCTCATTGGGGGAACTGCTGGCGGGGGCGTGGCCTAAAGTTCTAAACTCAATTTCATGAGTTTAAAAAACCTGCCAGTACAGCGCGGCTGCACCATCAGCGGCAAGCTGCGCACTGGGCCCAGCCCCACTGAGGGGCGGCGCTTATACGCACAGCAGCACGCCAAGGTGTGCGCTAGTGACTGGGACCGCAGCCTAAGAGCCGGGCATGGAGACGCAGTGTCTCTTCCAGGCTGCAGGTTAAACAAACACTTTCAGTGTGATAGGATTTAAAATAAAAAAAAAACAAGCAGTGAGATCTTGCGTTTTTTGACCGCACTTTAAAAAAAAATGGTGTTTTTTCTTAGTGAATACGGTTTTGACTCATGTTTTAGTGTGAGGTAAAACAATGCACTGATTTTATCGAGGTTTAGTGAATAAGCCCCATTGAGCTCAGGGTGTTTTAGTGCATGTCAGCCTTGTGAATGCTAAAAGCTTCATTATGCACGACTTTAACTGCAGTCTTTTCTTTTCCTCTTTCTTCAACTTACTCCACTCTTTATCAATCTTCCTTTTACAACCATCTTCCTTTATTTCTAACTTTGTACATCTTTCTCCTCTACCCTTTTTTATTTATTTTTATTCACTTTTACCCATATTTCCCCCACACCGTTTCTGTCCTCTCTTTTATTATCCCTTCATTTGGGCATTTCCATGTCTCTTCCCCTCTTGGACTTTTCTTTATCATTAATCTTTTTTCCTCCATATTCTCTCACCTTTTACAAAAACTTTGCTGCTATTATTTTCTCTCTGATTATCCGTCTTTTCAAACCCAATGATCGTATATTTCTGTACTGTTTTCTTTATTCGTGATTTTCTTTGCATCCTTCTCATCCATAACTCTTCTATTACCGGTTTCTGATTACTCCATCTTTCTCTACACAACCATCTCAATTTATATTACATCCTCATTCCCCCTTACAATAATGTCTGCCTGTCTTTTCTACTTCTATGTCCAACCCTCTCATTTCTCTCCATTTTGTAACCTGCCCCTTCCATTACCTCTCATTATTCTCCTCCAGTAAGTCCCAGTCCCTCACCAACTCCTTCACCCTTGCAGACTCATCAGCTCCACGCTCCAGTCTCAGCCATGAGGAAGTGAAAGCTGAGACTATACGCAACCTGAGGAAATCCTTCGCAAGTCTCTTCTCGGACTGAAGAAGGGACCTTCCCAAATCACTTATCCCCCTGACCACACCATAGCTCTTCCATCAAACACTGCGGCTTTGTTAAAACTCTGTATAATTTGTTACCTGCTCCCTATATGCACGGCTTATTCTACTCCCGAGAGTGCAAGTCGAGAGGAGAGAGCATGGCGAGAAGAATAAAGACCAGATGGGAGGAAGGGAGAACTTGAGAATAAATAGATGAGGAAATATGCAATAATCAAAAGGGTAGCTGACAGGAAGACAGCCAGCACTGCTGTCCCGGCCTGATGGGATTAGGGACTCGGCCCCCTGCCAGCATGTCAGGAGCCAGAGTCCCCCTGAGATACAGGAAGTACAAAGAGGAAATCCCTTCCTCTACAGGGTCACAGCCAGTGGATGGGACCTCAATGAGAGCAGCGTGGGGCTGAAATAGGCCGTGATTATACTTGAAATTGCGCGCGACGCCGCACAGTTTCAAAACAATCAAATGCAATGAAAGCGCACATACCAATCGTGACGGCAGCGCCGCTACGTTCTGCAAAGCTTCTGTCTCATGAAGAGATTTGAGATTTTGTTTTTCACAAGCGACGGCCGCATCACGTGATTGGCACGGCCAATCGCAGTGCATCCTAAACAAACCAGGAAGTGATGAACTGGTCATTTCTCTGCAGTAGTGCTACAAATCGCTTCTGCATGTGCACGTGTAGCGCCACTACATCGCTACGATGACATCATCGGATCACTCTGCATGTGCACATGTAGCGCCACTACATCGCTACGATGACATCACCGGATCGCTCTGCATGTGCACATGTAGCGCCACTACATCGCTACGATGACATCACCGGATCGCTCTGCATGTGCACATGTAGCGCCGCTACATCGCTACGATGACATCACCGGATCGCTCTGCATGTGCACGTGTAGCGCCACTACATCGCTACGATGACATCACCGGATCGCTCTGCATGTGCACGTGTAGCGCCGCTACATCGCTACGATGACATCACCGGATCGCTCTGCAGTTTCTGGTATTATTAAGGCAGAGTGGGCAGAGAAGGGTGAGAGTGAGGGCTATGTCGCCGAGAAATGTAGACAGAAAAGGGGGGAAGAGAAATACAGAAGGGAAAACATGCTGTAGAGAGAGAGGAGAGACATCCTGGGGGGAGAGAAGAGAGAAAGGCATTCTTGGGGGAGGGGAAGAAGAAACGAGCAGGTTAAAGAGAATTACATGAAGGGGAAGAGAGTCGAGGGGGAGAAAAGAAAAAGACATTGAAGACGATATGTATATATATATATATATATATATATATATATATATATATATATATATATATATTTACACCCTGCGTTTAAACCTGTAATAGTAAATCAGTGACAAACAATATTCAAAATAGTTAACTCTGTATCTTCCTGTATTCTCTCAAACACCTCCTCATTTTACAGTTATCTCTTCCTCCCAGGGTGAAGAAATCCCTCTCACTGCATCTGTCCCCTAGCTTTGTCCGTTTTCCCATTCTATATTAGTGTGGTGTAGCTGTGCTCCTTATTGTAAATATATTCTGCTTGTGGTCTTGCTTCAGTCCTTCCTCCCGTCACAGTGCTCCAAGTCCTCAGATAATTCTTTACCGATAGAATTACATTTCACATATCTGGAGCAGCAACTTTACATATTTGTTTTCCTTGCATCTTATACCATTGTAACGTCCTCCTAATACTTTTATATTGCATTGTCTGATTCATTCCCTGTGTGTAATATTGTGTGCCAGTAAAATTGTCGTACGGTGTGTAACCTAAGCTTGCTTTATGGTAAATATTGTGACAGGATTGTTAGTGGGTGTGGTGTTATTTTAAAGTAGTAAAATAATGTTTTAAGTATTTAAAACTAGTGTATTATATATTAATATATTAAAGAATTTACTCCACCACTTAACCAGAGCAGGTGGAGAAAGGTGTGTGCATCTGTTTTGTGTGTAACCACGTTTGTGTGAAAATGTGAACTTCCTGGGACAAAAAATGTGATTTGTCCGAAGAAATAAAAATGGTGACAGTAAAATTTGCGTTTTCTGGTGTTTATTCAAATAATTGAGGGTAAATGCACCAAATAAAGAGGTAATGTAAACGTACCTGTATTTATGTCACTGCAAGAATGTGAGTACAAAGCAAACACATGAAATTCTGGGAATTATATTATTCCAATATCAAATTTTCAATAAATCGGGCAGACCAAGGAAAAAAGGGAATGGAGAAAGGAACATGAAGCAACAATGTCTAAACTAATGCAATGGGCAGTGGTGGATGTACAATTTTGCCGCACTTAGGCCCATACCTTTTTGCCGCCCCTAAATTTTTCGTCCCGCCCTCTCCTCATACACATAATACCGCCCTCTCCTCATATACATAATACCCCCTCTCCTCATACAGATAATACCCCCTCTCCTCATACACATAATACCCCCTCTCCTCATATACATAATACCGCCCTCTCCTCATACACATAATACCGCCCTCTCCTCATATACATAATACCCCCTCTCCTCATACAGATAATACCCCCTCTCCTCATACACATAATACCCCCTCTCCTCATACACATAATACCCCCCTCTCCCCATACACATAATACCGCCCTCTCCTCATATACATAATACCCCCTCTCCTCATACACATAATACCGCCCTCGCCTCATATACATAATACCCCCTCTCCTCATACACATAATACCGCCCTCTCCTCATACACATAATACCCCCTCTCCTCATACACATAATACCCCCTCTCCTCATACACATAATACCCCCTCTCCTCATACACATAATACCGCCCTCTCCTCATACACTTAATACCCCCCTCCCCTCATACACATAATACTGCCCTCTCATCATACACATAATACCGCCCTCTCCTCATAGACATGTAGCCCTCTTTCCCTCTAATGTGAAGGGGTTACTATAGCTGGCGTTACCTGTCGGCTCACAGGGATCTGAACCTTCGCCACTGGGAGCCTGGGGTAACGAATATACTGAGTGGCAGCGCCTCCACCTGCACGGGATCCCAATTATATGCGATAACACCGAGCAGGAACTATTAATAACAGCCCGCAGATTATAATAATTACAATAATAACCTTTACTGTGAGCAATAACCATAAACCACATACAGGCAATAGCAATACTAATGGTTACAGCTAAACCTCGCCGCGCAGGGCGTTGTCCCATCACCGTGTATCCCCACACCGTGTCCACAGTACCAGAGGTGTCCCTTGGTCACTTCACCCAATAAGTGTCCCCAAAAGATGCCCACCCCTCTAGGCGTGAACAGCGCCGTATTATACCGGTGTTGGTGCACGTTTGGCGAACAGTACCTGCCGAGTGTGTTCCTATGAATCAATCAAATACACACTCACAATTCACAGTTAGTATAAATATATTAGTGTTGTGCACGTGCGTTCTAAGTCACACTTCTTTGTGTTTTGGCACTGACATTTTTTTGATTTTGAATTAAAAAAAGAGCCATCACAAATACAATTTGTGTGACAAAAGACAAACAAGTTTCACTTGCACTTGCTCGGCACACAAACCCTTTTTTTTCCAACCTCATCTACTATGTAACTATATATTTATATAACATTCAATTACATACATATATATCAGACTATAGACAAGCTGGCATTACTGCAATCTGAAAATTGTATCTACAGTATGAAATCCAGTACTGCAGGTCAATGCAGTTGAATAAATAGCCAACAAGAACTTAATTATACTGAACATCATTAGCGTTTACATTTATTGTGTTAAATAAAGTTAAGAAAGCTTTGTGAGAAAAAGGCTTTTACTAATAAGAAATATGGTTGCATAAAACAAATCTGCAATTTAAAAAAATATTTTCCCTTTTCTGTAATACTTTATATAAATAAATATTATTAATGCAGAAACACGTGTTGAAAAAAAAAACTATCTATCAGGATGATCAAAAACAAAAAACAAATCAGACCATACTGACCAGACTTTGAGAAACTGCATTACAACAAACATATTTTATTTAAAACTATATATTACATGTCCTAAAGTTCAAATGTAATTGACATTTGTTTGTATTATTCCCTTACGTACATTTGTATTTATTCCACAAGGCTTTTCAAGGGCTCGTCACGATCAGTAAATCATTGCAATGAAAATACATAACCGGTAACAAAAGAAAAAAGCATATTAGATGCCAAGTTTCCTATTAAATTGCAAAGAAAATCTCACATTACATTTTACTAACATTTACAGGCACATCTTTAGTCAGGCAATAAATAGCTTTGTCTTCCAGGAGAGGAACTGTGGCTTGTAGCTGCAGTAGTTATTTCCTATAGAGAACAGTCCCTAGGAATTAAATACAAAATTTGTTCTGTCAAATAGTCATGTCCATTTTATTTAGAGATCTGCAGATGGTAAACACGTAGGACTGTATCCATAGACTGAGCACACCACTTAATGTAGCAAATTTGGTAAAAATAAATATATAAATCTATATTTTGTTAATCTATAAAGGATTAAGACCCAAGCCCCTCTTGATTTAGGGGATTTCATATCCCATTTTGGGGGGGAGATGGCGGGGGGGGGGGGCAAAGGCACATATGTGACTGCAGGTAAACTGATGTAGAGCGATTCCTTCAAAAGCGCTTCACCTTTTCCTCAAGTATATTTTGGGGAGCAGACAATGGAGGCATTTCATGCCTTTCTCACACATTGGCCACTATAGTATTGACACCCCAATATGTGCTCTGGGTGTCACTATTAAGTTATGAGTGTATTCTTTTTACTTGCTTTATACAGAGGCAGTGACTGTACTTTAGCTGTGTTTGTTGTCCAACTGTTGACCTGTTGCCAGAGCCAAGATGATTTCTGCCCTTCTGTATATATCATGACATCTTGTTCCAACCAGTCAACAAGCCTCTCTGCTTTCACACCTCATTGTCAGGAGCAAAGAGATAACATGGCATATCACGCTGTCTGCCCAGGAGTTCGATAGATATGAAGTATTGGAAAATGACTCTTCCAGCTTGGCCCTGTCAACACCCAAAAGCAAAAGGATGAAAGAAACAAAGATGGGGGGAGGGAGGCGGAAAACCTGATTGGGCAAAAAAAACAAAACAATACGCAAATACAACACCACAGACCTAAAAGACTAAAAACATAAGCGTCATCAGGAGACCGTGTACAAAAAAGTGTCAAGAAGATGAGCCCTTTCACAGTCCCGACCCAGCAGGATGGTGCCATAATTCCTTCTTAATATGGGAGACACTTGTCAGCCACAGTATCCCCAGATATGCAACCTATGTATTCTCACAAGCGAGGTGATGAGATAGGGCACTACCAGTGCTACCATCCATTTTATTCGGTCTCCATCACTGGGGCACAAGGCGTAGGGTACTGATCAGGAAGGGGTTAAGGTCTTCAGAGTTAACTGCACGGTGTAGTGAGGGTTCAGACGCACTGCGCTCTATCTTGGGGAGAGCTCGCTGTAGCAGCTCAATTGAAGACAGTATCTGAAAAAGTAAGAGATGAGGCTGTCGATTAAAAGTTGGATGAAAAATCTTTATAACAAAATTATTTTTTTTTAAAAAAAGCAAGAAGTCGTTACAGTTCATACTTTACTGAAACTCTATAAGGCACCATATAAGCATGATTGAGGCCTTTTAATCTGTCACTATCATTTTTCTAAGAGACAAACTCATTAAGCGTTTTACTAAACACGAGAAATCATCCCCAGAAAAAAGTGAAATCCTGTGATAATGCAGTCATTTTTTAAAGCAGCAATACTACATTCCCGTGTTGTCTTATTATTTTTATATGGAAAGCTCGTGTCATTGTAAAATTCTACATCCTTACATAAACTGGCAATAGTTTGCTGCTCCTGTTATAAATCTGTTAAAATCCCGATTGTGTGACGAACATAATGGCTGCTTCAGTCAGTATAACAGCAGCTACAATGTATCCTTATATTACTAAGGTAAGTATCTATTGTTACAGTTTACAAATGATCACAAACAGGAAAATGTTGCAAAGATCTTGCACTGCTTGGCAGCTGTGTTAAAACCTGCTATAGAAATCTAAGGATGCTTTAAAACTAATTAAAAATGACATTAAGAGTTGAATGAAAAAACAAAGCAGTAAGTATTATCCAATACTGCAGAACTGATTTATTTTTAAACCCCCCATAAGATTTCACATGGTTTGCGGTTTTAATTATTTAAAGCACTAAGCCCGCTCCCCCCCTCTTTTTTTTGGGAAGCTTTAATTCAGCATACAAAAGAGCAGAGGGAACTGCTCCCCTAAATTACTATTAGATTATCTTTTTTTTAATTCTGCAAGCAGCATGTAATCATGAAAACACAACTTTGTGAACTATATTTAGAGGGCTCAATATATAGCATTTTAATCATATTAAAAAAATAGTGATTGAAAAGTGTTTATACAAATAAGATTAGAGATCTTTATTTTACATAGTGTAAAAATCACATTTTATTTCTTATTTCAATTTGACACATTGGTTTAAAAAAAATATACCAATAGCAGGTTTTAGCAAATATAGGCTGTTAATACCGCACAGTGCTTGATCCTGCACTTACTGCTCCTAAGTTGAACGTGGAACCCAGCCCGATGCCCTGTATCGGACCTTAGTGAATCTCCGCCATAGGTTTACAAGGTAAACAATGCCTTATTAAATTCTTAGAAAAGAAAGCAAAAGGGACTTTAGTTTCTCCCTCTGGGCAAGTCACTGCCATGATGAGATTCCAATGAAAAATCGGAGTGCTACAATATTGTTATCTGCATGTATTTGAGGTCATTTTGTATAAATTACAATAGTTTTAAAGATGGGATTTCCACCTCAGTCAATAATTCCACGGATTGGGTCTTGTTCCAATAATTTATTCAGAGATAATAGACAGCAACCAGCATCATATACGTCATTACAGGTATCCTCAGTTATGAGTGGAGCGCAGAAATTTCTCTTGGTATCACTTTAAGGATTGAGCAGTTCTGATCTATCCATCTCAACAGAACACTTTTATACCCTTTCTGTACATATCCGGTCCAACCCAATATGTACTGGTTATTCACGTTCGAGCTGTCATTTCAATATGTTTCATCTCAGATAACATACTGTACCATAAAAACGAGCGGTATCTCTCAATGTATTACTTCCTGGTAAAATATTTTATAAATAATTAAAATAAATGTTATTTACATTCCGTGCACGTTATGTAGTCATGCCTCCCCAATTTTAAACGAACCGCAGCCCTTTTCTAGCCTTCCCCTACAGGTACAAAAGGGTGAGGGAGCGGTCGATAACAGCAGTAACAGTTGATGAATCAAAGCTCATAGTATATATATATATATATATTTTTTTTTATATATATATATATATATATATATACACACAGTGGTTGACAAATCACCAAAAAATCTACTCGCCACCTAGTACCAAACGTGTGCTGCTTGGGCCAATATTTACTCGCCCGGGGGTTAAATCCACTCGCCCGGGGCGAGCAAATGTATAGGTTTGTCGAACACTGTATATATATATATTTTAATGGTTTTAAGCATTGTCTTTCATGTATTTATTTTGCAATTGTCTTATTGAGTTTTCACCACTGGGTGGTGCTACTGCATTGGTTGTAATTATAGGTAAGCAGCTTCCAGTCTATCTTTGTTCTCAATTCTGCTAGCCTTCCCCTAACCCCAATTCTGCGAGCCTGCCCCTAACCCCAATTCTGCTAGCCTTCCCCTAACCCCAATTCTGCGAGCCTGCCCCTAACCCCAATTCTGCTAGCCTTCCCCTAACCCCAATTCTGCTAGCCTTCCCCTAACCCCAATTCTGCTAGCCTTCCCCTAACCCCAATTCTGCTAGCCTTCCCCTAACCCCAATTCTGCGAGCCTGCCCCATACCCCAATTCTGCTAGCCTTCCCCTAACCCCAATTCTGCTAGCCTTCCCCTAACCCCAATTCTGCTAGCCTTCCCCTAACCCCAATTCTGCTACCCTTCCCCTAACCCCAATTCTGCGAGCCTTTGCAGATGTCACAGCAAAGCAGGTAGCAAGCCATCCCTATGTTGAGGGATATATCATATCTGCCAAATTTATAATTTTGTAACCATTTATTTGTTTTTGGGTATGTCCTGGACATATAGTTAAAGGACAGGGGATATATTATTGCAAGTGTAATTGCATAAGTGAACAGGGTATATATTATATACAGGGCATTTCACATTTTTAGCAGAATAGTTACAGTGGAGTGTTTGAGGTGAAAGCCAGGAGTGACTGTGGGTGTGGGACAATAGCCATGAGTACAGGCTGTTGGGATGCTTGACTTGTGGGGCGAGTTTTAAGGTTAGTTAGTATTAAATGACTAAAAGGTTGACACCATTTGCATCAGAGAAAATGGCAGATAGCAGTTAGGTATGAATGAGAGTAAGTGTGTATGGGAGAAGAGAGATTAATTTGTAGTTTGAGACAGTGTTTTTGTCCCCATTTTTGAAGATTGGGACAACTCTAGCAGTTTTCCAGGTCTTAGGGATATGGCCTGCAGACAGGATAGAGTTGATTATGGAAGCAATTGGTTTGGCACAGGCTGAGGTACCAAGTTTTAGGAACTTGGATTGTAGCAAAGTCAAGTCCATATTGGTTGCTTAGTTTAAAATTTGAGGAGCGTTAATAGGGAATATCTCTGTTTAATATTGTGGATGCTAATAATAGTAGTAACCATATTAATACAAGAATTTATTTCTAGGTATAAATTCTCTCCCTATGAGACATTTATGGGATGAGTTATGACCATCAGTAGTTCAAAGTAACGAATTAAGGACCATGTTATTGGTAATAAAACAATTAATAAGTATTGCATGCAACTAATATATATTTTTGAGTCTTTCTAGGCACAGGTTAAAGCTGAAAGTGCACCTACACAAGACGGGTTAATGGTCAAGCATTTTCTACGCAAGCACGCTCTTCATCCCAGATGAAAAGGCCATATATTTTTATTATTTTTCAGTTACAAATGTATGCTCTATTATGTTTGTGTAAGTGGCGTCCCATAAGGATGACAAAATAGTATAAGGTATTATTTGTTTAACTTTGTTTATTTTGTTTGGATTTCTAGGTTAATAGAATCTCCCTGCAGAATGATATCCCGGTGGGAGAATGCTTTATCAGTCAAACACACGGTTATGTTAATTGCTCACACGTAGAGTTAGAAACAGAAGAGATGCACCCAATACACAAGTGCTAAAAAGTAGTCTATGGGAAGAATAAGTTTCAGGAAATTTATTCCCAAATGTAGGAGTTGGGATACTGTATGACAGGTTTACAGGGATATCCTAAATCATACAATCGCAGACATTTACCCACTTAACCAAGAATAGGTTTTTTTTTTTTTTTAAACGGGAGCCACGGGAAAACCGCGTTATAACCGAATCGCGGTATAACGAGGCGCGTTATAACGGGGTTTAGCTGTATTGGGAAAAGACATGTCCCAAAAGTCACGCCACTAATATGTCCTGCCCCTAGATCACGCCTCTAATCAAAGCTACGCCCAAGACACGCCTATGTTACGCCTCTAACCAATATCTTTTTTTTTCTGTATAAAAGTCACTACCCTATGAGTAATAAATTGAGACAAAGGATTTGAAACCTGGCTTGCGTTACGTTTCATTTCGTTCGTCTTCCAGGCCTGAAAAGTTCATCAAAAATCGGAGATAACACTGGCAGGGCGTGAAAACTTCTCCGGGGAAGTCTGCTGCAAACGGTGCAGATTGTGTCCAGTCACAAGGCTTCAGTTTTCTTTGCAGAGAATTGGTTCCTTTTGGTTCTGAAGCCAGGGGAAGGAAATAACGGATTTTCCTTCAGTTTTTGGTGTCTAGAAGTGGGAAGTTCACAGAGGTGGTGAGTATATATGTAAATTTTTATATATGATGCTTCACCCCCTCTGGGAATTTAATAGACCTAAATTGTGACTGAAGAATTGGGATAGGCCCTTTTAAACAAAATTTTTGGTAAGAGTCCAGTAAATTTTGTGCACGACTGGACTGTTATCTCTGATCTAGCTGAACGACCATTGTATATTGTGTAAGTATAAATATTGCAATTATTTGTCATAATTATTTGTCTGTTTTTCTATAAGCTACTAATGGTTTATGCTGGTCTCAGAAATCAATCAGGAATAATAGCTCAGAATAATGGTGTCTGTTTTAATTGTGGTGGTTTTGGTCATTGGCAGAGAGTGTGCCACTATCAGTCAGAAGCAGGGAAGTGCTGCTTTGCCCGTGGGGGCTCAGAGTGAAAGACTCTGTAAATTAAAAAAACACTGCTTCTTATGTAAAAGAGTTTGTTTGTAACCCTGATGAATTTTTTCCTGAATGATTTCTTGTGTGAAAGTCATGCTGATTATCATCTGTACAAATAATATGAATATTAGTTGCTCATGATGAAATCTAAATTTTAAAAGGTTTTAAAAAGGTGTACACCGAATAAGAGAGAAATACCTCACAACAGAAGGGGAGTATATTCAGCTCTGTCCCTGGTTATAGTTTGAAAGGTTTATTCGTCCTGGCCAGGCGGAGACTTTTTAAACCGGACACATTTCTTTTCGTTTGTGGTATTTCTATCTTAATAAAAGGAGGGGCACAGCCTCTCTCTTACAGTTTAAAGAATGCGAAGCATTCACATTAAAATTAACTAGCTCTGTGCTTAAGCAGTTTATTTATGAGAACAAGGTAATGTAGAACTGTCTTCTTATCCGTAAAGCAGTAAGATAACACATTTCAATTTTATTTCTACAGGATTAAGATATGTCTCGGGGTGTTTTTGTTTAAAATGCTTGTAAGAGCTCACAAGCACTGTTTGAATTAATATATTGTATTATATATGTATATAACGCCATTAATGTACATAGCGCTTCAAACGGAGGGTGTTCGTGGTGTGAACGGAGTGTGGTGATATCTGCCTTTAGCAGCATGGAGGTCAGTTATTTTAGCGAGAATTGTCTCCGTTAAATAAGCAGTGTAGAAGCCATACAAGACAGGTAGGGTCAAGCTTGCTGTTTTTTTAGTCATGGTATAACTGTTGCATGTTTGAAGATATTTTGTTTAGCTTAAGAGAGGGCATAGTTAAAACGGGATAGCAATTGTATTGATGGAAGTTTGCAGGAATATGAGATTTCTTTCAGAAGGCATTCAGAGGAATGAGTGAAAGAATGTTGCATGCTCTTGTAGGCATAGACTTGGTGTTTATAAGTAATTTAAAATATTCCCGTTATTTAATTTTTGAAAGACCATACAAAATGCAGTTTTAGGACAGCGTGGAAAGCTTCATATTTAACATTAAACTAATGTTACAATCCCCTGCGTGAGGATTAATCCAGCAGTTAATATGAATTAGACAGCGAAACCCGTTATCTGTACTTTGAGGTTTCTGGCTGTTTTCCCAGAAAAAAAAAAAAAAGCGCTTTGAAAATTATTTTTTTTCTTTTTAAAGTCAGAGTGTCTTTAAAAGTTAATGCTGGCCGTGTGCTCAGCACTTTGCAAAGAGTTCAAAATTATTTGTCTATTTTAAAAGGAAATCTTTTGTTCAGGATTTTTTCTTATATTGTAAATGCCACAGTTGTTAAAAGACCTACTGCAGGCTTTTTCTTCTTTTAACACAATCAGTAAATATTTTTATAGTCACTACACATACAAATCTATATACCAGTTTAATTTTGCTATATATCAAAGCAACCTGTTTTCATATTTTTTTTTGTATTTTTGTATTTTTGTTCACATATATAGATAATATATGAACAAAAGAGGGGAGATACATACATAGGTTATTGAAGGTCTCTCTGAAATCCCTATAGAGGGATTTGATATGAACTTGATATGTTGTAAATAATATACAATGCACAGCAGGTTCAGAATTTATTATAGCAATGTTAACCCCAAGGGCTCTTGCAGTAATAAAAAGTTGCTGCCAGACTAACAGGGCTGACAGGCCCCTGGTAAATAATAATAATACCTTTGCAGATGTCACAGCAAAGCAGGTAGCAAGCCATCCCTATGTTGAGGGATATATCATATCTGCCAAATTTATAATTTTGTAACCATTTATTTGTTTTTGGGTATGTCCTGGACATATAGTTAAAAGACAGGGGATATATTATTGCAAGTGTAATTGCATAAGTGAACAGGGTATATATTATATACAGGGCATTTCACATTTTTAGCAGAATAGTTACAGTGGAGTGTTTGAGGTGAAAGCCAGGAGTGACTGTGGGTGTGGGACAATAGCCATGAGTGCAGGCTGTTGGGATGCTTGACTTGTGGGGCGAGTTTTAAGGTTAGTTAGTATTAAATGACTAAAAGGTTGACACCATTTGCATCAGAGAAAATGGCAGATAGCAGTTAGGTATGAATGAGAGTAAGTGTGTATGGGAGAAGAGAGATTGATTTGTAGTTTGAGACAGTGTTTTTGTCCCCATTTTTGAAGATTGGGACAACTCTAGCAGTTTTCCAGGTCTTAGGGATATGGCCTGCAGACAGGATAGAGTTGATTATGGAAGCAATTGGTTTGGCACAGGCTGAGGTACCAAGTTTTAGGAACTTGGATTGTAGCAAAGTCAAGTCCATATTGGTTGCTTAGTTTAAAATTTGAGGAGCGTTAATAGGGAATATCTCTGTTTAATATTGTGGATGCTAATAATAGTAGTAACCATATTAATACAAGAATTTATTTCTAGGTATAAATTCTCTCCCTATGAGACACTTATGGGATGAGTTATGACCATCAGTAGTTCAAAGTAACGAATTAAGGACCATGTTATTGGTAATAAAACAATTAATAAGTATTGCATGCAACTAATATATATTTTTGAGTCTTTCTAGGCACAGGTTAAAGCTGAAAGTGCACCTACACAAGACGGGTTAATGGTCAAGCATTTTCTACGCAAGCACGCTCTTCATCCCAGATGAAAAGGCCATTTAAATGCTACTCATCACCAGCATTGCAGTAAAAATTTCTTATCATCATGGATACACATCACGCACGTCAAAATAGTGCCAGTCTAAGCACAAACAGCTAATAAAGACAAAGACATAGCACCTGCAAATAAGTGTTTTGATGGACACAATACTCTCCGACCACTAATCAAGGGAAAAAGATTATAGGCAAAAATGTCCAGGCCTCAACACACGAACTTTGACCTTTTTATTTTTACATATATTTTTATTATTTTTCAGTTACAAATGTATGCTCTATTATGTTTGTGTAAGTGGCGTCCCATAAGGATGACAAAATAGTATAAGGTATTATTTGTTTAACTTTGTTTATTTTGTTTGGATTTCTAGGTTAATAGAATCTCCCTGAAGAATGATATCCCGGTGGGAGAATGCTTTATCAGTCAAACACACGGTTATGTTAATTGCTCACACGTAGAGTTAGAAACAGAAGAGATGCACCCAATACACAAGTGCTAAAAAGTAGTCTATGGGAAGAATAAGTTTCAGGAAATTTATTCCCAAATGTAGGAGTTGGGATACTGTATGACAGGTTTACAGGGATATCCTAAATCATACAATCGCAGACATTTACCCACTTAACCAAGAATAGGTTTAGTTTAAATTAATGGCCACGCAGAATAAAATAGCTCTAGACTATATTTTAGCCTCAAAAGGAGGGGCATGTATGCGCCCTAGTTAAAGCGCAATGTTGTGTATTTATCCAGGATTTAGGGACCATGGGGACTTGGTGGTTGGATTGATTTGCTTTGAGCGAAGCTAGCGAATGTTTTTGTATGTGTGTGTTTGTCCTACTCATTGCTCTCTATGTATTAAGTACAGCAAAACTCTGATCCAGAAGTGCGTTGCAACCCCCACCGACGCTATGCCTCTCTGCGGTGATGATGTCGCCAGTCCCCCAGAAGAAGAGACCGAAGAAGAAATCAACTGGGCTGATATAATGGCCGGAAAAGAAAGGAATGAAGTTATGCACAACTTGGACATCTTGGTCCATCAGGACTATGAAACGGTTAACTGTTCTGTTCTTTAAATAGACTGTCTCTTAAGGATATGGGGGGACTGAGAAGACTGGATATGAGGAAGGTGGGAGGTCACAAAGGGACGTGAGTAAACCACAAGGAAAGGATCACAAGTCAGCCATTTTGACCATAGCAGCCATCTTGGTCCATTTTGCCATTCTGAGTAAATGCAGTATGAAAGATGTGTGCAAGAAGAATGTTTGTGCAGTCGCTCTTAGCAGGAATTAGCCCCCACCAATTCTCACAAATAGCTGACCCTTAGATTATGTGACATATTGAGATGTAAGCCATTTTCTAATCTATAGAAATATTTAAAGATATATCTATATCTATATATATATATATATCTCTATTGGTTGTGTGGCATGTGGGCCACTAAGATTGTACCCTGCAATCACACTGCCCCTTGTTATCTGGGTTTCATCCTTCCCACTTTCTATGTATCTAACACGTTACCCCAAGGGAAGCTGAGAAATCGAAAAGATCTGACCAGGACCATTAGTCCAACCCGCATTGCAGCTGGGGTTTTAATACCTAGTTTAGGCGTTCTGGATCTCTATTCTAAATTAAGTGATGTTATGGTAAATATTGATGATGCTCTTAATCAGACAAGTGATGCTATTATCTGTCTGACTAATGAACAAGAGCAGATCCGAACAGTATTATTACGGAATAGAATGGCTCTTGATTATCTGCTAGCCTCACAAGGAGGTGTTTGTAAACTTGTAGGACAGAAGTGCTGTGCCTATATTGAAGATGAGTTTGGCACTATTCATAAAGATATGGATAAGTTACAGGAAATTCAGGCAAGGATGCGTAAAGAATCCTCAGGCCTTAGCTTAAATTGGATGTCAGGACTCACTAGTTGGATCGGAGAATTGGGTATGAAAATTCTCTATGGTTTTATTGTAGTGATTAGTATAATCACAGCAATTTTTGTTATTTTTCACAGTGCTAAGTGTGCAATGCTTTCATTTGTCTCAAGGAAACCTTCAGTTTCATCTCACGCCATGTATGCAACTAATAATTCATATGTGGCCATGAACAGAGTCTATGATACTATTGGTCCCCATAAGGCCATAGTCATAGAGAAGTGTACCTAGTAAGGGTATTTGTTCTTTTAGAGAACAAAAAGGAGGGGATTGTTAGGACCAATATGTCAGGCCAGAATCTGCACTCATGTCAAGCTTCCATTTTGTCTGGTCATAACTAGTTAAGATTCTGTAGTCAGCCTTTTGCTGAAATATAATTCATAAATGCACTCAGTTTCTGCTAAATTGCATTTCCTTTCTTACTGGTCAGGATATTACTACGATACTTTTGTGTTGTCAATTTCCTGATGTTTTAGTTAGAATATAATAGAATGGTTCTCTGCAAGAAGCAAAATAGTGTAATATAGTTGCTAAAGATTCAAGGTCTCTTCTGATAACAGACAATGAATAAGTAATGTATTCAGACAATTGCTTGTATTGGGAAAAGACATGTCCCAAAAGTCACGCCACTAATATGTCCTGCCCCTAGATCACGCCTCCAATCAAAGCTACGCCCAAGACACGCCTATGTTACGCCTCTAACCAATATCTTTTTTTTTTTCTGTATAAAAGTCATTACCCTATGAGTAATAAATTGAGACAAAGGATTTGAAACCTGGCTTGCGTTACGTTTCATTTCGTTCGTCTTCCAGGCCTGAAAAGTTCATCAAAAATCGGAGATAACAGTGGCAGGGCGTGAAAACTTCTCCGGGGAAGTCTGCTGCAAACGGTGCAGATTGTGTCCAGTCACAAGGCTTCAGTTTTCTTTGCAGAGAATAGGTTCCTTTTGGTTCTGAAGCCAGGGGAAGGAAATAACAGATTTTCCTTCAAACGGAGACTCAGCCGGCACATGTAGCGGACGGCATAAGTGTCACATTTTAACCAGGATACAATGTAAGTGTATCTTTGTATATTGTTGTATTTTAATTAAAGCCTCGTAGATTTGCACTATCTTCCCCTTCTGTTTATTCTGGGGACACTGATTGGAGCTGAGTGCGGGAGCACAGCGACGAAGTTCAGTACACAGTAACATGTGGGGTTCGTGGAGCGGTGAGAGATGTGGGCTAAAGCACAGCTTCTGTCAGCTGAGTCAGATACAGGTGTATCTTGTAAGTAGGCATTTTTACAGTCTATTAAGCATCTTTTTGCTTGAACATTACATACTACACTATGAAGTTTATTTCTTGTATGCTTCGCACTAGGATTGACCTTTCCGAATAAGAGGATCTTTAACCAGCAAAGACCCAGGATTGGCAGCATTTCAAATTGACACTTATTTGTGGACATTTGTGGTGGACTATTTTTGTCAAATAGTGCAATAATCATTGCGTTTGTAAGGTACTAGCGCCGGGGATGTCTTTTTGTAACTGTATAAATCTACACATCTACCTTCTCAGGAGGTGAGAGGGGAATCTTGCTCTCAGCCTGTCCCTGGATAAAATCCATAGCAAAGACGATGTAACCAGGGTTACTTACGTAAACTTTCACCAGATGCTTTCTATCGAGGCATGGGTGTAATGGGAAAATCTCAGTCGACTGAAGATATACCTTTCCACACCGTCCTTTCATTCAACGTGTGATCTCCTCCTTGTGAGTGCTACCTGCATTGCACCAATCCAGAAGTGCCTCTCTTTGATCATGTTCGGTTTCGGTGGCCACTGATCAGTTAATTTTGGTAGAAGACTTCCGTCCGATATTTAATTGACTTTCAGGTTCAGAAGGGCACACTGCTCAAAATCTGGCTGGTGGGACGCCGAAGAGTCTGCCCCCGGTGGGGTTCACTCCCTCTAAGAGCAATTCTCCCTTTTTGAGCATGCAGAGACCCCGATGGGCTAGGCTCGCAAGTGAAGATAGGTTTCCACCTCAGTCAATTTCACAGAACGGTTCTTGTTTCAATAGGTTATTCAGAGATGATAGACAGCAATCAGCATCATATACAGGCATACCCCGCATTAACGTACGCAATGGGACCGGAGCATGTATGTAACTATGTAACACAGGCACACCCCGCATTAACGTACGCAATGGGACCGGAGCATGTATGTAACTATGTAACACAGGCACACCCCACAGTAACGTACGCAATGGGACCGGAGCATGTATGTAACTATGTAACTACAGGCATACCCCGCATTAACGTACGCAATGGGACCGGAGCATGTATGTAACTATGTAACACAGGCACACCCCGCATTAACGTACGCAATGGGACCGGAGCATGTATGTAACTATGTAACAACAGGCACACCCCGCATTAACGTACGCAATGGGACCGGAGCATGTATGTAACTATGTAACACAGGCACACCCCGCATTAACGTACGCAATGGGACCGGAGCATGTATGTAAAGCGAAAATGTACTTAAAGGGAGTGTCCTTAATCCGGGTATGCCTGTACGTCTTTACAGGCATTCTTAGTTATGAATAGAGCGCTGCAATTTCTGTTGGTATCACTTTAAGCATTCAGCAGTTATGATCTATACATCTCAACAGAACACTTTTATACCCTTTCTGTACATAACCGGTCCAGCCCAATATGTACTTGTTAATCCCGGTTGGAGCTGTCACTTCAATATGTTTCATAGATAACCTACCTTGTTATTCACATTCCTTGCATGTTATCTAGTTATGCCTCCCCAATTGTAACGAGCCAATGCCCTGTCCTAGCCTTCCCCTATCCTTGTTCCTGTAGATAACAGAATATGCCTCATTATATTTCATTTCTGTACTTATTCTACATTAACTAATTGTATGAGAGAGAGAGAGGGGGTAGGGATGAGGAGCTTGTTCAGGATAAGTGGGTAGCTAGCCCAGAAAATATTTGAAGGCAAGACAGGAAAAATGAACTTTGCGCCTAGGCTCTAGTGATTGACCAATCTAGTTCTTTGAGGATTTCGCAGTGATGTGTGTTGTAGTTGCATTGGAGGACAAAATGGCATATTGAATTGTAAAGGGTATCAAGTTTGCCAAGGTGGGGTTGGGGTGCTGTGCCATATACTATGTCTCCACGGTCTAAAATTGGCATTAGCATCTGCTGTGCGATGCCCTTTCTGACCAGTAGACTTAGGGGGGATTTGTTCCTGTAAAGTACACCTAGTTTGGCAAAGGTTTTGAATGTCAGATTATCAATGTGCATTCCGAATGTTAAGTGGGAGTCAAACCATATGCCCAGGTATTTAAAACTAGTAACAGGGGTTAGGATGTGTTGGTTCTGATATGGAGCTCATTCATTTGAAGCTTTAGAAACTTAGCCTTGGTCCCAAATACCATTGTTACAGTCTTGTCAGTGTTTAAAAACAGATTGTTTTGGAAAATCCAGTTTTCAAGTCTCAAAAAGTCAGACTGAAGTATGTGTTGAAGGTCAGAGATGCTATGGCTGTGTGCATATAGGATTGTGTCATCTGCATACATGTGTATTGAGGCTTCCTTACAAGCTGTGGGAAGATCATTGATGAACACTGAGAAGAGTAGGGGCCCCAGAACAGAGCCTTGCGGGACACCGCAGGTGATATCCAGGGGGTTGGAGTTAGAGCCTGAGATGGACACATGTTGGGATCTTCCTGATAGGTAGGAATGAAACCAGTTTAAAGCATGTTTCCCTATTCCAGAGCTCTGGAGACTGTTCCATGATTTCTTATACTGACCTAGTTACTTAATTGCCATCCTCTCAAGCCCACGTTCTGATGTAGGATTAATATGTTGGTGTTGCTCCTGCTTGCCACATATATACTGATCATTGCTACTGTCCCACACCCAGTGTCGCTCCTAACAACCATTGTGCTCAAGCACTGCGATCTACTGCATTTATTCCCTCACCTGCTGTCTATGCAAGTCTCCCAACATACCCCTTAGATTGTAAGCTTCCCAGGGCAGGGATTTCCTTTTCTATTGCATGATTTTGTTTGTTACACTTATTGTATTATAATTTCCCCTACTGTACTCTCTTTGTAAAGCGCAGAGTACAGCTGTGGACACTACATATAAATATACATACATTCTGCCATAGAATTTAGTAAACCTGGCCATAAGAGATATTAGCTACAGTACTTCCACAGATGAAACACCATTACAGTGCACGGTCATTCTTCTGTATTGGATGTGTATGAACACGGAAACAGGGCAATTTGTCCACCTAAGGCATTTATTTGTCAGTCTCTTCCTTACCTGGGGAAAAAGTGGTCTCTCGTCTCTCTTGAATTTCAGGCAATTTACAAGAAGCCTCTTCATTGCTTTGGGGCAGTTATTAGACACTTTGCCGAGGTCAGGGGAGAGGTAACCACGGCCAACCATGAAAATGATCTGCAGACAAAGGAATTTAATTATCATATGATTTATCAAGTTTTAGAGACATCGGTCCTTTTCTGTCTCACATATATAACCATCAGTGAAAGGATGACTGGACAAGCAAATATATTCTGTCCGTGTTTTTGTTTATCTTAAACTTGCTTTTTATTTTCAGATCAAAGGGGTACAGCAATAAAAAGGATTATGGGAGGTCAATCAAGTTTCACTAAATATACATATACAAGGCGACACAGGTAATAAACACTTGCTTCAATTCACAGAATTACAGACTAATTGATGGAAAAGGTCAATTACCAAGATAACCCCTTGACCACGTAGGAGGGATCGGAATCATAGTTTAGATCAGTGGTTCCCAAATCCAGTCCTCAAGAACCCCCAACAGGTCAGATTTTAAGAACATCCCTGCTTCAGCACAGGTGGTTCAGTAAAAATAACGGTCACGTATGCTCAAGCTGGGATGTCCATCATTCCTGACTTGGGGGTAAGTGAGGAGTGGAGTTTGGAACCACACGTTTAGATAGATATTATGAATATGTGGGACACAATATGTGGGACACAAGGATAGCCATTGATCCCTCTAAGAACACTTGAAGTTGTCCCATATTTTATTCTAAACGATATTCATGAGTGAAATGTCAGGGGTCTGCTACCGGGCAAAACTAGCAGCTGTCATAATTTAATTTCACATTTGGATAGGTCTTGAATCGGAAGGCCTACGAGAGCAATAGCAGGATCAGGAGAATATATAACAAGAGACAGGGGGTGCCCAATGCTACATCCAATTGACAAAACATATATGATGAAAAGTATAAAGTAAAATACTTCAAAAATAATAAAATTAAATCCTTGGTTATTTAGTTAACCCTTTGGCCAAAGGCATCATAAGCCTGCATACCAACGTAACGTGTGTTAATCAGGAGAATATATATCCCAATTACTTCAGAAAGCATATTAAAACTATTTCCCCAGAAATGGAAGATTAGAGGACAAGACCCCGAAATATGGATACAAGTTTTCACCTGACTGCAGTTCCTCCAACAGGAAGGCGAAATACTAGTTAAATAGATGTAATCATGACAGTGTAATATACTATCTATATACAATCTTATACCAGTTTTCTTTGTATATGTAAGGATCCGTGATATGCGGCGCGCTCAGCTGTGGCCACGTACCACAACCCACGATTGGGTCTTCTGTTTTCCTCTCCTCCTGTGACACGTCCCACGGTGCTGCGTTTGCTGTTTGTAAGCCGCGGACCCCGTGCTGGAGGAAATACTGTTTTTGCTGGTCCCGCCTCCAGGCTACGTCCTCTACCTCCACTACCAAAAGTAAAATATTGCCAACTAGGATCCTAGTCCCCGTTATGCTAACCGGCGAGAATTTTCACACCAACGCTCTAGCCTTTCATGATTCCGGGTCGAGAGGCAATTTCATCGATCACGGGCTTCGCTGAGAGGAACAATATAACCCTCGTTCACAAGAAATGTTCTGTTGGTTTGGAGGCTATTGACAGTGGACCGCTACAACCGACATTCATCTCTTTACAGACCATTCCCTTCCAATTACGGACAGGAGAGGACCATACAGAAAAGATCCAGCTGGATGCAATCCACACCCCATCGGTCGACGTGATCTTTGGTCTTCCATGGCTCCAACTACACAACCCACGTATAGACTGGACGGACGCGGAACCTTTCCTGTTGAGTTCCCTATGTTTCAATAACTGCGCTGCCCCATCAAGAGAATATGCAGGGTTTCCGTACCTGGAGAAGATAAGCCTACCTGAAGCTTACACAGAATTCCGCGACGTCTTTGATAAGGTAGGATCGGAGGTGCTACTGCCCCACTGCTCATTCGATTGCTCCATCGACCTGCTGCCCGGCTCGGTGCCTCCAAGGGGAGGCTGCTAGCCGCTCTCCCTTCCGGAGACCAAAGACATTAAGGAGTATATTCAGGAGAACCTACAAAAGGGGTTCATTCGTAAATCTTCCTCCCCCGCCGGAGCAGACTTCTTCTTTGTAAAAAAGAAAGACGGATCCCTACGACCCTGCATTGACTATAGTGGTCTCAACAAGATCACCATCAAGAATCGATACCCTCTATCGCTGATCTCAGAGCTCTTCGACCGTCTACAGGGGGCCACTGTCTTCACCAAATTGAACCTGCGTGGAGCCTACAATTTGGTAAGAATCCGCAAGGGCGAAGAGTGGAAGATGGCCTTCAATATTCGGGACGGCCATTATGTGTACCTAGTTATGCCATTCGGCCTCTGCAACGCTCCGGACGTTTTCCAGGATTTCGTTAACAAAACACACAGTAAAATACTTCTATATTCTCTTGAAAAAGGGTCTCAGCTGTTGGAGGTTAGCAGCCCCTCCTTCCCTGGGTTTTAAGTTCACCCCTCTCCAAGTCAGCAGGTCCTTTTTCATTCTACTAGATATAGATCCAATGTTGGTCTTTCTCCCTTTCTCCCTCCTAATAGAGGTAAATGAGAATTGTAATCCTAATAGAAGTATATTAGTATTTTATCTGGAAGTGTTAGGCCTTGTGAACTGGGTCTGCCTTGTTGTGGCTCACAGGCTTACAATGCTTTGGCCAAAGGGTTAAACTAAATGACCCTTTTTCAAGAGAATATATAAGTATTACTGTGTATTTTTGTCATATTGGATGTAGCATTGGGCTTCTCTGTCGCTTGTTGTATACATTTGCCACACTCAATAGCTCTCCTTTTTGACACTTATATACATATATATTTTGTGGAGGCTCAGGGTTCCTAAAATGAGCTTGTTGGGGTTCTGTGTGTTTGTTAACTTATTAATTTACAGACCAGATTTATGTGTATTATTGCTGATGATTTTTAGATAGTAGATGAGGTTGAAAAAAGACATATGTCCATCAAGTTCAACCTACAGGAGGGCCCCGGACATACGGCGGGTTCCGTTCTAAAGGCCTGCCGTATATTGAAAATCGCCGGAAAGTGGAACCAGCGATTTTCAGCTGTGCGCATTCGCAACCCGGCAATTTCCCCCTTGTGCGCATGCGCAACCTCCGTTCGGTGCGTGCAACCTACGTTCTGCGCATGCGCGCCGGCGGCAACAGCCCGTTCTGCGCATGCGAGACATGGCGGCCCCCTTCTCGGTGCCGCCGTATCAGCGGATCGCCGAGAAGCGGGGCGCCGAGAAGCAGGGCCTTGCTGTATGCTAAATTTAGACGACAGATACTTTATCCTAGATTTGTACTTACAGTAGATTGATTCAGATGAGGAGTGGCTCAGGGGAAGCAGGGGAGCCTGGTTCAATTCCCGGTGTCGGCTCCTTGTGACCTTAAGCAAGTCACTTTATCTCCCTGTGCCTCAGGCACCAAAAACAGATTGTAAGCTCTACGGGGGTGGGACCTGTGCCTGCAAAATGTCCCTGTAAAGCGCTGCGTAAAACTAGCAGCACTATACAAGAACATGCTATTATTATAATTATAATAACAGATGACACTAAATTGTGTCAAGTAGTAAAATCAGAGCAGGATGTAATTTCTCTTCAGAAGGACCTGGAGAGACTGGAAACTTGGGCAGGTAAATGGCAGATGAGGTTTACTACAGATAAATGGAAGGTTATGCATTTGGGATACAAGAATAAACAGGCGACTTACAAATTAAATGGGGATAAATTGGGGGAATCCTTGATGGAGAAGGATTTAGGAGTGCTTGTAGACAGCAGGCTTAGCAATAGTGCTTACTTATTTGGTATATCCCTGTATACCTTTCCCATCTAAAAAGATGTCCAACCTTTTTTTGAACAAATCTATTGTATCTGCCATCACAGTCTCCATGGGTAATGAATTCCACATTTTAACTGCCCTTACTGTAAAGAACCCTTTCCTTTGTTGCTGGTGAAATCTCCTTTCCTGCAACCTTAAGGGATGGCCCTGAGTCCTTTGTACTGCCCGTGGGATGAATAGTTCTTTTGAAAGCTCCTTGTATTGTCCCTGAATATATTTGTATATAGTTATCATATCCCCTCTTAGACGCCTCTTTTCTAATGTAAATAAATCTAATTTAGCTAGCCTCTCCTCATAAGTTAGAATGTCCATCCCCTTTATTAATTTGGTGGCCCTTATCTGCACTCTCTAGTTCCATAATGTCTTTTCTTAGGATTGGTGCCCAAAATTGTACTCCATATTCAAGGTGTGGTCTTACTAATGCTTTGTAAAGGGGCATAATTATGTTTACTTCCCTTCCATCCATTGCCCGTTTGATACAAGATAAGATCGTGTTTGCCTTTGCAGCTACTGCATGACATTGGGCACTATTGCTAAGCCTGCTGTCTACAAGCACTCCTAAATCCTTCTCCATCAAGGATTCCCCCAATATATCTCCATTTAATTTGTAAGTCGCCTTTTTATTCTTGTATCCCAAATGCATAACCTTACATTTATCTGTATTAAACCTCATCTGCCATTTACCTGCCCACGTTTCCAGTCTCTCCAAGTCCTTCTGAAGAGAAATTACATCCTGCTCTGATTCTATTACCTTACACAATTTAGTATCATCAGCAAAGATGGAGACTTTGCTCTCGATCCCAACCTCAAGGTCATTAATAAACAAGTTAAAAAGCAGGGGTCCCAGTACCGATCCTTGAGGTACTCCACTCACGACTTTAGCCCAACCTGAAAAAGTTCCATTTATGACAACCCTCTGTTGTCTGTCCTTTAACCAGTTTTCAATCCAGGTGCATATATTATTACTTAGTCCAACTTTCTTTATTTTGTACACCAACCTCTTGTGTGAAACCGTATCAAAAGCCTTTGCAAAATCTAAGTCGACCACATCAACAGCATTACCCTGGTCTAGATTCCTACTTACCTCCTCAAAGAAACAAATAAGGTTAGTTTGGCAAGATCTATCCTTCATAAATCCATGCTGACTATTACTAATAATTTTATTTTCCATTAGGTATTCCTGAATATTATCCCGTATTAAACCTCCAAGTAGTTTCCCTACTATTGAAGTCAGGCTTACAGGTCTGTAATTTCCCGGTTGTGATCCAGCTCCCTTTTTAAATATAGGCACCACATCTGCTTTACGCCAATCTTGTGGTTGGAGCCTGTGGAAATGGAGTCCTTGAATATTAAATATAATGGTTTGGCTATTACTAAGCTTAACTCCTTGAGAACTCTTGGATGTATGCCATCGGGGCCAGGTGCCTTATTTACTTTAATTTGTTCAAGTCGCTTATGAACTTCTTCCTCAGTTAACCAATTGTTCATTAATATGGAGGTTGTGGCTTCCTCCTGCGGCACTACTATTGAACTTGATTCTTCCCTGGTAAACACAGAGGCAAAGAATTTGTTTAATACCTCAGCTTTTTCCTTATCTCCAATAATCTGCCTACCCATCTCACACTGAAAGGGTCCTATATTTTCTTTTCTCATTTTTTTGTTATTAAGGTACTTAAAGAATTTTTTAGGGTTGACCTTACTTTCTATTGCAATCCTTTTTTCATTATCCATTTTTGCTAATTTGATTGCCCTTTTGCAATTTTTGTTACATTCCTTATACTTCTGATACGATGTCTCCATCCCTTCTGACTTAAAGAATCTAAACGCCTTCCTCTTCTTGTCCATTTCCTCCAAAACCTGTTTATTTAGCCACATTGGTTTTGACTTATTTCTTTTATACTTATTACCCAAGGGTATACACTGATAAGTGTGCTTTTCTAACAATGTATTAAAGACTGCTCATTTCTCTTCTACATTTTTCCCTTTTAGAATAGGTTGAACTTGATGGACGCATGTCTTTTTTCAACCTTACAGTATCTACTATGTAACTTAATAGATGAATGCAAACAAAAAACCCCAGTGAAATATCATCTACTGATCTCTCATAATGGGAAAAATAAATTCCTTCCTGACTCCAAATATTGGCAATCAGATTAATCCCTAGATCAACATCCCTGATTATTCTTGTAAACAAAGCCTGTTTATTCTTGTTTCCCAAATGCATAATCTACATTTATCTTTATTAAACCGCATCTGCCATTTACCATTGGATCCTGTTGGTCAGGTGGGCCATTGCTAACGCAAATATTAAAGTTAAATATTAAATATTTTCAGCAGCTCTGTCTGGCTGTGTTGGTAGCAAAAAAAGGGTCTGAAGAGGAAGCTTCGCATTTTAAATCAAGAAGAGCAGAGTGTTTGAATTCCAGTTATAAAGGGTTCTCCAGTGCCAAAATGTTCATGAACTTTGAATAAAAAAAGCCATGCATCTGTTAAATGTCTTTTCATCATCTAGTGACATAATGATTTATTGAGTATTCAAAGATTTAGTTCAATGAATTGTATCTTGTATCAGTCACCCCAGGTAATATCTGAAACCTGACATCCTGGTATGAATCTTACCTGGTCAGGATGCACCAGGTTAGGTAAACAAACACTTAATCTAGTGGCAAAGATTTTTGCATACATTTTTAGATCTATACCTAGTAATGATCAGTTTAGAATGACCATCTTCTTCGGGGAGAAGCAGAACCACTGGCTTTGGCATGTCAGACAGAATGGGAGTCCCATATCGGAAATGGGGAAACCGATCTGGTTCAGGGTTTTTTTTATCATACTTTAATTCTTTGATGGTTGACATTATTTATTTCTCCGTTATTTCTTTATTAAACGGAAACTTGTCTGAAATCAGGCAAGGGGTAAATTATATTGTTCCTTCATCAGGACAGCCGTTAGCTTCAGTAAATTATACTGTTTGTGATAGCAATTGGCAAATTCCTTGCAAACCTTAGATTAAAAAAAATGTTGTATTCATGGATTTCAAAAGTAGGGAATGAGCAGTTTGAGAGACCATTTGCGCCCAATCATATCGCCGCTGCCATTACGTTTGCTTCATTAGCTTGCTCATCGTTTCTGCGTTGTCCAACCCAAAGCTTTTTCAGTTTTCTCATTGAGGATTGCATTTAGCTCTTTCATACTTTTGCAATTTGATTACGATAATGCAGATTAGGAGTAATCCTACAAAATGCTTTAAGATCTGAGAGTTGTTTTTGAGAAAATTAATATTTAAATCTTTTTTGGTGCAAATTGAAGTTATTGTGACGTCAGGAGTTAGATTAGTTTGAAAGTAAGACACTAATTCCTGTGGCATGTTCTTTCTATAATTTATCTGATATTACAGATTCATTTAATTTCCAAAAAGGTTCGAGTTCCACTGGATAAAGCGTATAGTTTGATACAGGAGCATGATCTGACTGTTATTGGACCTATATAAAAGCATTCTAAAGCAAATTGTAAAGATCTACAAATAGAAAATCTATTCTGGAATAAATTGTGAGAATAGGTGTAGAATAATCTCGCTCGTTTTGATGTTAAGATCTTCAAGAGTTAACCAGTGTTGACCGAATAATATAGTTAACGTCTTCTTTGATTGGGATCTATATCTCATACCCATAGGGAGCAATGCAGACTTGTTTATTATTTTGGAGCAAAAGAATGTCAACCTTTTATTCTGTTTATCTCTGAAATGGCTAACTTTCTTTTCCTAGAGTTCAAATCTTTCATATTTTTGGTGATCATCACGAGAGTCACGAGGGAGTTATAGGCCTACACTCGCTAAACTAACCCTAACCCTAACCCTAAACTAACCCTAACCCTAACCCTAAACCCTAACCCTACACTCGCTAAACACGAGGGAGTTATAGGCCTACACTCGCTAAACACGAGGGAGTTATAGGCCTACACTCGCTAAACACGAGGGAGTTATAGGCCTACACTCGCTAAACACGAGGGAGTTATAGGCCTACACTCGCTAAACACGAGGGAGTTATAGGCCTACACTCGCTAAACACGAGGGAGTTATAGGCCTACACTCGCTAAACACGAGGGAGTTACAGGCCTACACTCGCTAAACACGAGGGAGTTATAGGCCTACACTCGCTAAACACGAGGGAGTTATAGGCCTACACTCGCTAAACACGAGGGAGTTATAGGCCTACACTCGCTAAACACGAGGGAGTTATAGGCCTACACTCGCTAAACACGAGGGAGTTATAGGCCTACACTCGCTAAACACGAGGGAGTTATAGGCCTACACTCGCTAAACACGAGGGAGTTACAGGCCTACACTCGCTAAACACGAGGGAGTTATAGGCCTACACTCGCTAAACACGAGGGAGTTATAGGCCTACACTCGCTAAACACGAGGGAGTTATAGGCCTACACTCGCTAAACACGAGGGAGTTATAGGCCTACACTCGCTAAACACGAGGGAGTTATAGGCCTACACTCGCTAAACTTCAGTATGGATATCGCTCTACGGTAAACGGCAAAATAAGGAGTTATTTTTATTTCCATATTTACTGCTTAAATAACGTAGCGCGATGACTAGCTATCGCAGCGATAGCCGTGAGCTAAATTTAACGGCAGGATCGATAATTGGCACGCATCGCAACATTACATATGCAAGAGCGGTACATTTACAGACAGTATCGCAAATGAGCATGCAAATCAAAAATTAGCAGCCAATTACCTGTTTAATTGCTACTCCTTGAACTCCGATATCTGGAGATAACGGCTACTCCCAAAAAATATTTCCAAATTTCTATGTATGTATGTAGGCAACATAAGACTAGCTATCCAAGAATGGCAATATGTACTTTTACAATTCCATGTTGAGCTTATTAAAATAATAATCCTTAGAAAACCAAGTGACCAGCTAATCATGGGAAACCCCTGGCCAGGTTAAAGCCTTTGAATTTGCCCATATAGAGGTTTTATTTTCTGTGTTTTACCTGTAGAATGTTTATGTTCTCCCCTTTGCAATGCATTGGAAACCTCAGGTATAAAGTGGTTAAATCATTTTCTGCCGTGTTAAAAGGTCCATTATATACCATATGGTTTAAAAGTGTGATATCATCCCCACCCCCCACTCTGCTTTGTTTGTTTACCTAAAAAACAAAAGACTACTCTCAGCTCCAAAAATAGCAATGATAGGAATTCACAAAACATGGCAAGGAGTCTGTAGGAGGACGCTCACAGAGGTATGCAAGGGAGACTGATTATAGTGAAATTAAATAAGCCTTTTATTGCGCCTGTTTCCTTAACATCAGGAAACCATCCAAACAAGGGGTAAACAAAGCTTATATTCACTTGGGAGTATTTCTAGTGAAATACTATGCAGTTCACAACTCCCTTAGATAAGCATGTCTCCCAGCCCCAAACATATAGCATGAAATGAACAGATATAATAAAGTCTTATAAATGAAAGTCTTATCTGTTCCTTGTGGTTTGGAGGGAAAATCTTCTCTGTCCCTGGTTGCTACCTTTTCTTCAGGTTTTGTCAGCATTCAGGTTTAGACGTTTCCCCTGTGTCTTGAAAGCAGCTCTGCTGTTTCTTCTGGCAGGGCTCAAGACATGTGTCTCCAAGTTCAGCTCAGGTGTGAGCTAAGGAGTCTCACTTTCTGTCTCAAAAGACAGGCTTTTCTAAGCAATCTAATGAGGCAGGTGGTGTTTGTTAATTGACTACCAGCAGTTAACCACCACACTGCTGGATTAGAGGCACATTACCTGAACAGGGATAACTCCCCTGTTACAGAGTCCCAAAATATAATGTCCATATGTGATATCCGTAAGTGATGTTGTCTGGACCTACATCTGTAGCGTGTAGCAGATAAGAAACTAGCAATAGGTAATATCACGATAATATTCAAGAGAGGAAAGCTGGAAGGGGAAGGACGGACACTGTAAGAGAACTGGTGGGGAATGTGAAGCAGTCAGTAAACATTACCTCTACATCCCCAATCCACAATGAAGTTCTCGATCCGTCTTGACTGTGTCCCCAAATGTTCAGAGGAACTATAGTAGGTACCTAAATCCTCTAGCTGGAGCCGTAGAGATCCCGAGTGCTAAAGCCAAAACCAAAAGTGATAGCTGAGGCTTCAGTCCGTCCGGGAACAACTAAAGTTGTTGCTCCGGTCTGTCACTGCACATGGAGGTGCCCGTCGTCCATCGGCGTTCTCCCGTGATGCTTAGCGTGAGTCCAAGGGTTGTACCTGCGCTACAGATGTGCGTCACTCCAATCGGCCACGCAATACAAGTGGATGAAAAGATTGGTAGAAAAGCAGAGTCCAGAAGTAAGCACCAGGTAAGTATTGTCCTGTTCTGTCCTTAGTGTTTTTAGTTTTTAATACAGGCATACCCCGCATTAACATACGCAATGGGACCGGGGCATGTATGTAACTATGTAACACAGGCATACCCCACATTAACGTACGCAATGGGACCGGAGCATGTATGTAACTATGTAACACTGTATGTAACCAATAAACTTTTTTTTATTTTTCTACTTACCTGGTGAGTTAGGGTTAGGGTTATTAGGCTTAGGGTTAGGGTTACTTCTGGACTCTGCTGTTCTACCAATCTTTTCATCCACTTGTTTGTTTACCTAACCAGGTAGGAAATATTTTAACTACAAAACGATACAACTTCAAGTAAATGTATATATTGCTTTGAAGTGATTTAATTTCTTTGGACCACCCCCACCATTTTTGGTTTTCAAGACTTGTGCTGCACTTTGAACCCATGGGGACAAAGCATATTCTGTGGTTTAGGTGTCGAAGGCACCGGAAAATCAGGAGCATCCTTAGGATCTTCGTCCAACTTTAAAGAAAAGGTTTAATCTCACCAGGGAAGATAATGAGAACTCAGATGTGGGTAGTGATGAGCTTGAATGGGAAATCCAATCTGTATCTGATGCCCTTGGATTGAAGTAATGGTCACACAGATCTAGTTTTGTTTAATGTAAAGGGAAATTTGTCCCAAAAGATAAAGCAATTCGAGCCCTCAAACATTATGATAGGCAGGCAAGATTCGTTCCTTGGACTGAAAGGATAACCCGGGAGAGCCGAGGCATCTATTTTGTCTGGGATGTCCCTTATTCTGATGTTGTTTTTCATGTTCAAGTTTTCAAAGTAAGCATGACCATTTTGTCGTTCAAGAATGTATTATTTTCTCAAGCCGGACAATTCTTTAAGACCTGATTGAATATTGCAGACCTCATCCATCTTTTGTTCAAGGTGGTCTGTGCGAGTTCCAAGAGAAGCCATTTCTTATTTTAGTTCATTTACAGCCTTTTAACGCTCCTTTTGTGATACAGTTTATTCAAGACTGCAGACAAGTCTCTCCATAACAGAGCGTGGTTCAGCTGATTCAGGCTAGCGGGCAGGGCCCCAAATTCCTCTGTGACCGACAGGCCTCCTCCACTGCCCAGACCTCAATCTCTGACAGCCATGCTACAGTCTGGGCCAAAAGTTCAGTTGCATTCAGGCCAAAAGATCCTCCAACTACCACTGGAATTCAAATCAGATAGTCACAGCCTCATTACACAGGAATCCTGCCCATTCTAACGCTAGTTCTTGTCATGGTCAGACCAGAACAAGAATCACAGCCAATGTGGACTCCATTTTGACGTCTCCCGAAAGCACAGTCTCCCACAAAATACCTCTGTCTGGTGCGTATGCATTTGCTTGTCACCTTGTGGCACTGTGGCCTAGTCCTCTCCTCAAGACGGCTCATACCAATTTCAAGGCGGCACAAAGTCTCCTCAAGGCCACCAAACATGAGGCAAATCTAACCAAAGGAGGTGTTACATTAAGTAAAAGGTTTAATATTTGCATTGATAGCAGTGGATAGGGATAGATTGCAGGAGTCCCCTTAGATCTGCGGATTTAAGTGTCCATCTTTAACTATGCCTCGACAAGCACCTGCCCCTGTGTTTTTATGTCATCCTGCACCAAGTCAGATACACAATCATATGAAAGGTCCCTCCTGTCTACTCTGTTACCTTGTTGTTACAAGGGACAGCTGTTTTGGGCTTCTTACCTGATCTCTGTTGTTGATGTTGGCATATGGTAATATGCCAGCCATAAGCTCAAACAGGACCACTCCGTATGCGTACACATCAGACTGGAAGCTGTAAGGACTATTCTCCTGCATACGGATCACTTCAGGGGCCTTAGGGAAAAGGACAAGAATAATGAAAAGGAGCAAGAAAGGGAGATGATACAAGTGGGATCAGTATAGAAAAAGAACATATGGAATGAAGACTTGAGGCGGTCGTGAAAACAAGGATGTAAAACAGCCAAATAGATACACACAATTGGACAATTGGTCGTGGCCGCCACGCCGTGACCACGTCTCTGCAGGCGTTTGGCCGCCGAGGGACCCTTCACCGCAGCCACTCTAGCGCTTGAAACTCAGCCTCCGGTCGTTTTTCCAATAAGGTAAGCTCATTAAAGGGGTTTTAGTGGTTACAGTAGGGGATTATAAATGGGGCTTTTCACGGCAAAGTTTTATTTTATTTTTTTAAACGTTATTTTTTTTTTTTTTTTACAAATTTTGAAAAGGGGATTCAGAATAAAGAAAGGGAGGACATTACAAAAATACATAAAATGGGACTTTCATACATACATGTCCGGGGTTCCAACATTGCAGCCGGCTTGCCTTCAGTTGTTATCCAAAAATAAAGTAGACGGGAAGGGGGCTCAGACCCCCACTGGGCGGATGGCAAGTCCGTGCTTTATGGTAATGTTTTTTTTTAATGCTTAGATTTCACAAAGTTATTATTTTTTAAGGAGCAATACACAGCGGGTATATAAAAAAAACTCAAATGGGAAGGGTAGGGTACAAAAGAGAAGCGGTAAAGGAGGGGGATCATGGGGGTTAAGGGGATTTAGGGTAATTGGTTAAGATTTTTAGGGTAGATGGTAGCTTTAGTATTAGGCGTGAACATTAGGGGTTTTGATGGTAAGGGTTAAGATTAGGGGCTTACCTTGGTGGCGAAGTGGCCGGCGGAAAGATGTCCCTGCAGTGAAGTGAGTGGCGGCTAAATGCCAGCGGCGATTTGGCTGTGACCAATTGTCCTACACCATAGATACAGGCTGAAAAAGGATTTCAGCACAGGACTCACCATCCATAGGATGGAACCACTAGGCTGCTCCACTTGTTGGGACCCGCTCCACCGAGTCTTAACTGTGGCCAGGCCAAAGTCCCCAATCTTTACTGTAAGACCCTCATGCAGGAAGATGTCTGTTACAAAGGTTAAGTGAAACGAGTCGGACTTCCAAATTCCCACCCAATTAATTACAATGCTAAAACCACATTTCAGCTCTGGGATTTCACAATCACAAACGTCTAGTTATGACATAAATACTGTAAGTGTCCTAACCCTGGCAAACAGATCTACCCGGCATGTTGTGCCACCATGGAAGGATACTGTTAGATTTCAGGTCCCGGTGTATGATATTCTTGGCATGGAGGTAACTAAGAATGGATAAAGAGAGAACATTTATTGCCAACTTACCATCATTTTATTTTCCTGGAACCATTATGGCGGTGGGCACCGTAGGGTTAACTCCACCCTTAGCTTGCGTAAGATAGGAAATTGTTTCTACAGATACTACTATCTACTATAAAAGCCCCCCCCCCATTACATGAAGGTAGTCTCTGAATTCTCCCATAGCTGAAAGATACAACTAAGACATAAATTAAAAATAGGGAGGGCAAGTGTACGCCCACTGCAATAATGGTTCCAGGAATAGAAAATGTTGGTAAGTTGGCAATACATTTTCTCTTTTCCTGTTCCCCATGGCAGTGGATACCGTAGGGAAATACGGAAGCAATAATACATATTTATTTTGATACTACAGATTGACGAACTTCTCGTCCAAAGCTTGCATGAGCCGAGGCCTGAATGTGCAGTCAGTAATTGAACGTATTTAAACTATGACCATACGGCAGCCCTGCAGATTTGTGCACGAAATGCTTGTGCTTTAAATGCCAATGATATAGCAATAGCCCTTGTTGCATGGGCCTTTCTCCTCATAGACTTTCCTTATGCATGTGATGATCCATCGGGATATTGTCGCCCTCAGACGCTGTTTTTCCATTCCTGGGTCCCTCTGGGAGAATAAACAGCCTGACTTTCTGAGGCTCTGTACACGGGTGAGGAAGGTCTTTAAACATCTCATAACATTAATAATGTGAAGTACTTTCTCCGATTTTCTGGATTTGGGCAAAATGAGGGAATTGCAATCTTCTGGTTAATACATACTTCAGTCTGACTTTTTGAGACTCGAAAATTGGATTTCCCAAAACAAACTGTTTTTAAACACTGACAAGACTGTAACAATGGTATTTGGGACGAAGACTAAATTTGTAAAGCTCCCAGTGACTGAGTTCCTGATTAGAACCAACGCTAACACCACCCTAACACCTGTCACTAGTTTTAAATACCTGGGCTTATGGTTTGACTCCCACTTAACATTCGGGATGCACATTGATACCCTGACAACCAAGACCTATGCAAAACTAGGGGTACTTTACAGGAACAAATCCTCCCTAAGTCTCCTGGTCAGAAAGCGTATCGCACAGCAGATGCTAATGCCAATTATTGACTATGGAGACATAGTATATGGCTCGGCTCCTCAAACCAGCTTAGCAAACTTGACACCGTCTACAATTCAATTTGTCGTTTTGTTCTCCAATGCAACTACAACACACATCTCTGCGAAATGCTCAAAGAACTAGATTGGTCAACACTAGAGTCTAGGCACAAAGTTCACCTTTCCTGTCTTGCCTTTAAATTCTTCATGGGCAAGATACCCAGCTACCTGAACAAGCTCCTCACCCCTACCACTTGCAGCACTTATCACCTGAGATCAGACTCCAAAAGACTGTTCATGGTCCCAAGGCTCAACAAAGTATCCGGACGTTCCTCCTTCTCCTACCGTGCACCCCAAACTGGAACAACCTACCAGAGACTCTCACATCCACCACCAGTTTAAGTTCTTTCAAATCTAAGGCTGTCTCACACTTTAATCTGGTCTGTAACTGTTTCATACGCCCATAATATATATTTTCTTTAACTGTGCATGCAATGTCTTGTATATAATGTATACCTTGTTCACTTATGTAACTGTATTTGTAACCATGTATTATTTGTTTTACTCTGTGCCCAGGACATACGGGAAAACGAGAGGTAACTCTCACTGTATTACTTCCTGGTAAAAATATTTTATAAATAAAATAAATAGAACGAGGTTATAACGCCCGACAGGAAATGGTAAACTGGCCACATAACTCCCTAATCCTGGTTAATGGTAAGAAAATGTTATATGCAAGATGGAGCCTGAAGCTACCACACAAGCCGCAGCCGCACTCACGCCCCCTTCCCCCCCAATGTGTCAGCCAGAGTGTACTGTAAGTGCAGGGGGACAAGCCAGCGGCAGGCCAAAGGGACCGCACGGGGGGCACATGGGACCGCACGGGGGGCACATGGGACCGCACGCTGGCAGGGGGGGTGCATGGGACCGCACGCTGGCATGGGACCGCACGCTGCCAGGGGGGGTGCATGGGACCGCACGCTGGCATGGGACCGCACGCTGGCAGGGGGGTGCATGGGACCGCACGCTGGCAGGGGGGGTGCACGGAACTGAACGCTGGCATGGGACCGCACGCTGGCATGGGACCGCACGCTGGCAGGGGGGGTGCATGGGACCGCACGCTGGCATGGGACCGCACGCTGGCATGGGACCGCACGCTGGCAGGGGGGTGCATGGGACCGCACGCTGGCAGGGGGGGTGCACGGAACTGAACGCTGGCATGGGACCGCACGCTGGCATGGGACCGCACGCTGGCAGGGGGGGGTGCATGGGACCGCACGCTGGCATGGGACCGCACGCTGGCAGGGGGGGTGCATGGGACCGCACGCTGGCAGGGGGGGTGCATGGTACCGCACGCTGGCAGGGGGGGTGCATGGGACCGCACGCTGGCAGGGGGGGTGCACGGAACTGAACGCTGGCATGGGACCGCACGCTGGCATGGGACTGCACGCTGGCATGGGACCGCACGCTGGCATGGGACTGCACGCTGGATGGGACCGCACGCTGGCAGGGGGGGTGCATGGGACCGCACGCTGGCCAGGAGGTGGCAGGGGGGGTGCATGGGACCGCACGCTGGCCAGGAGGTGGCAGGGGGGGTGCATGGGACCGCACGCTGGCCGGGACGTGGCAGGGGGGGGTGCATGGGACCGCATGCTGGCTGGGAGGTGGCAGGGGGGGGTGCATGGGACTGCACGCTGGCAGGGGGGGTGCATGGGACCGCACGCTGGCTGGGAGGTGGCAGGGGGGGTGCATGGGACTGCACGCTGGCAGGGGGGGGGTGCATGGGACCGCACGCTGGCAGGGGGGGTGCTTGGGACCGCACGCTGGCATGGGACTGCACGCTGGCATGGGACTGCACGCTGGCATGGGACCGCACGCTGGCAGGGGACCGCACGCTGGCATGGGACCGCACGCTGGCATGGGACCGCACGCTGGCAGGGGACCGCACGCTGGCAGGGGACCGCACGCTGGCATGGGACCGCACGTTGGCATGGGACCGCACGTTGGCAGGGTACCGCACGCTGGCATGGTACCGCACGCTGGCAGGGGACCGCACGCTGGCATGGGACCGCACGCTGGCAGGGGACCGCACGCTGGCATGGGACCGCACGCTGGCATGGGACCGCACGCTGGCAGGGGACCGCACGCTGGCAGGGTACCGCACGCTGGCAGGGGGGGGTGCACGGAACTGAACGCTGGCATGGGACTGCACGCTGGCATGGGACCGCACGCTGGATGGGACCGCACGCTGGCAGGGGGGGTGCATGGGACCGCACGCTGGCCAGGAGGTGGCAGGGGGGGTGCATGGGACCGCACGCTGGCCAGGAGGTGGCAGGGGGGGGTGCATGGGACCGCACGCTGGCCGGGACGTGGCAGGGGGGGGTGCACGGAACTGAACGCTGGCATGGGACTGCACGCTGGATGGGACCGCACACTGGCAGGGGGGGTGCATGGGACAGCACGCTGGCTGGGAGGTGGCAGGGGGGGTGCATGGGACTGCACGCTGGCAGGGGGGGTGCATGGGACCGCACGCTGGCTGGGAGGTGGCAGGGGGGGTGCATGGGACTGCACGCTGGCAGGGGGGGTGCATGGGACCGCACGCTGGCAGGGGGGGGTTGCATGGGACCGCACGCTGGCCGGGAGGTGGCAGGGGGGGGGGTGCATGGGACCGCATGCTGGCAGGGGGGGTGCATGGGACTGCACGCTGGCCGGGAGGTGGCAGGGGGGGGTGCATGGGACCGCACGCTGGCAGGGGGGGGTGCATGGGACCGCACGCTGGCATGGGACCGCACGCTGGCCGGGAGGTGGCAGGGGGGGGGGGGGGTGCATGGGACCGCACGCTGGCAGGGGGGTGGGGTGCATGGGACCGCACGCTGGCAGGGGGGGTGCATGGGACCGCACGCTGGCAGGGGGGGTGCATGGGACCGCACGCTGGCCGGGAGGTGGCAGGGGGGGGTGCATGGGACCGCACGCTGGCAGGGGGGGGGTGCATGGGACCGCAGGCTGGCAGGGGGGGGTGCATGGGACCGCACGCTGGCCGGGAGGTGGCAGGGGGGGGGGGGTGCATGGGACCGCACGCTGGCAGGGGGGGTGCATGGGACCGCACGCTGGCAGGGGGGGTGCATGGGACCGCACGCTGGCCGGGAGGTGGCAGGGGGGGGTGCATGGGACCGCACGCTGGCATGGGACCGCACGCTGGCAGGGGGGGAGCATGCGACTGCACGCTGGCAGGGGGGGTGCATGGGACTGCACGCTGGCAGGGGGGGGTGCATGGGACTGCACGCTGGCCGGTGAGGTGGCAGGGGGGGGTGCATGGGACTGCACACTGGCAGGGGGGGTGCATGGGACCGCATGCTGGCAGGGGGGGTGCATGGGACTGCACGCTGGCCGGGAGGTGGCAGGGGGGGTGCATGGGACTGCACGCTGGCCGGGAGGTGGCAGGGGGGGTGCATGGGACTGCACGCTGGCCGGGAGGTGGCAGGGGGGGTGCATGGGACTGCACGCTGGCCGGGAGGTGGCAGGGGGGGGTGCATGGGACTGCACGCTGGCCGGGAGGTGGCAGGGGGGGGGGGGTGCATGGGACTGCACGCTGGCCAGGAGGTGGCAGGGGGGGGTGCATGGGACCGCACGCTGGCCGGGAGGGGGTGCATGGGACTGCACGCTGGCAGGGAGGTGGCAGGGGGGGGGGTGCATGGGACTGCACGCTGGCAGGGAGGTGGCAGGGGGGGGGTGCATGGGACTGCACGCTGGCCGGGAGGTGGCAGGGGGGGTGCATGGGACCGCACGCTGGCCGGGAGGGGGTGCATGGGACTGCACGCTGGCAGGGAGGTGGCAGGGGGGGGGGGGTGCATGGGACTGCACGCTGGCAGGGAGGTGGCAGGGGGGGGGTGCATGGGACTGCACGCTGGCCGGGAGGTGGCAGGGGGGGTGCATGGGACACGCCAGCACTTCATACCTGCAGGACCAGAAAGGAAGGGCTGGTTCAATGCGCAGCTTGGTGTGACGGCCAAGTCGCGTCACACCAAACAGGAAGAGGGATTTATTTTTTTATTTTTTACAAGCACAGAACCGCGTGCGCTGCGCGGCCATGAGGGGGGAGTCGCCAGCGGGCCAAATCCGGTCGCCAGGGGCGACCAGATTTGTCAAACACACTATATATATATATATATAAAAAATGAATAGACGATACCGTTCTCTGGCTAACTATAAAAGGTAGGTTAGGAGAAGCACACAAAAGACTCGGATAGAGTCCGTTCAGCTGAAACGTCACCGTGCTCACTGGCTCTGATGTATTGAATACAAATAGAAGTTGTTTGGACTCTATCCTAGTATTTTGTGTGCTTCTCCTAACCTACCTTTTATACCAATTCTTGGATCCAGCATAGAGACGCCGGGATTAGCAAAAGGGGAGCACCAAAAGGGAATACTCTTTAACTTTTATTATCGGCAGTGGTGTGCCGCTTATACTCATCTTTTTCACTAGTTCTGTGGCTAACAAAATGCTTTTATTTGTGCGAGCTTTCGAGATCTCTTCGTCCGGCGATGGTACATTGAATTAAATATTTATACAATGAACCATGGCCGGAAGAAGAGAAAAGATCAGAGATCTCGAAAGCTCGCACAAATAAAAGCATTTCGTTAGCCACAGAACGGTATCGTCTATTCATTTTTGATTATTAAAGCTCGGCAAACACGGTATTGATACCTCTACATACATATATTCATAGCTCAACCCCGTTATAATGCAATCCGTTACAACACGAATCCGCTTATAACGCGATGCAAGCGTGGCTCCCAATTTTCGCATAAGTATGAATACTTTACAACACTATTATTAGTATCTTAATACAATGCATACAATTGTACATTATTTCTAACGCTATCCGCTTATAACGCAATGCGATTCTTTAGACCCCAAGCACAGCGTTATAAGGGGTTGATATAGTCATATCTTTTGTATCTCTGTTCCATTGTTGGTAAACTATTTTGTTGCAGAGGTCTCGTATGTAGCTGTGCCAATTTTACTACATTCCGCGTTGTCCAAGCTATAACCACTGAAAGCGCCATTGACATGTACTAACTTCACCACGTCCAGTGATGCCTCAGCTGCCAGCTTGATTTTGGATAGAGCTCTTAGGACTGAAGCTAGCTTGACTTCTTTCTCTAATGCTTGGTCAATATTTGAGATCCATATGCGCTTAGCTCTAGACACAGATGTTGTCGATACAGCTGGCTTGCCTGCTGCTCCCTTGGAACAGATACAAAGGATATATATATATATATATAAAAATATATATACCCCCTTATAACGCTGTGCTTGGGGTCCAAAGAATCACAGAGGATCGCGTTAGAAATAATGTACAATTGTATGCGTTGTACAATAAAGTATGTAAGATACCAAAATGTCACCATTTCCTGGGTGTCAATCATTTTCTACCTGGCTAGGCCCATTTTTACTTCACCCTATCCTTGATCACCTGATGGACTGGAAAACATTTGGGCTTTTTTTGGGTCCCTCTGAATAGCTCATCTTAAGTCTTCTCTAACTCCGGCGCTTCTCTCATAACTTTTATTAGAGGTTCATCTATTTCCTGGTTGAAATCGTATTCCTCTGTTAGAATCTCCTGTTCCGAGGCTTCCCAGTATTCTCCTGAGAAATGCTGGCACTGGATCTCCGATTCACCTGATGAGGACTCCGCTTATCCAGGCTTGAGATCACAACCTTTCCTGTGTCGGTTACTCACTTGCAGTACCGCAGACCCCACCCTACTGAGATACGGTATCTTTCATCCAGCTTAGAAAATTGGCCAACTGCTCATTTGGTTGTCCTGCTGCCGTTTAAGGCAATTGTCACAGAGTTTCTCAGCTTTCAGAGCAGCTTTGTCACATATTCTATGTTTCTTTGCGGTTTTCTTTTTCTGATGCAGAACCTCCATTGCCACTTTAGAAGTACCTTCTTCTGGCTGTCACCCAGAGGACCTGTGATAACATGAAAACACTCTCTTAAGGACTCATCCTGTTGATTTGGGTAGCGACCCATTGTTTGCAGTAGATTCCATCCCGATATAATGTATTTTTTACAGCTTCTTCCAGCTGAACTGCACACTGACCTCTGCAGAGCGTCATGCTGCCGAGTACCTCACTAAAATAGTGCTGTCGCACCTCTGATGTCATCATCTGGCCTCCTCCATAGAGTTGGAAAGGGCACGGGAGTGTGCATAAGCACATCTGCGGGAGCGGTCGCGTGCGCGATCACACCACATGGGATGCCAGTAGAGACAAAGTCCCGTTAAGCCCTCTTGCCACAGTGTTCTGTAGATGTGTCTGTGGTCTGTCCTGGTCGCAAGGGCCTCTGAAAGCTGCAACCCACAGCATGAACGTCAGAGCTGCAAGAGGAGAGAGGCCAACAACATCCTGGATTTAACTGCACTAGCTGTAGTCTGGCGAGCCCTCTTAAAAAACAACACTCTAATCCAAGCTGTAGGACAGAAAATAAAAGACTAACAGCGAGTAGTGGGGGGGGGGGGGGTCTTTTATAGTATTACCTGCAGACACAATTTCTATCCTACTCAAGCCAAGGATGGAGTTAACACTATGGTTCCCACTGCCATGGGGAACAGGAAAACTACAGTACACGCAGAGGGATGGAAAGTCTAAGAGAAAAGGAAAACGGAGACAGAATGAAAGGTGGACATACAGAGAAGGAGGGGAAAAAATACTAAGAACTGGAGGAAATTGGAAAATTATTAAAAAAGGGTCCAGAATGACAGCTAAATATTAGAGATATAATGATAATAATTTGGAGGTTGAACACAATTGTTACGATTTAAAGAGAGAATAATATTAGGAGTGAGAAAGAATTATGGAATGAAGAAAAATCAGACAGGAAATAACAGAAGAGAACACAGAAAAATAACCAGTAAACATGAAAAACAAGCCGAACGAAGTGAAACAGTACAGGATAGAAAGAGTCATATAGTCAAAAAGCATGACACATTTAGAGGAAGATATGTTAAATTCATTCATCTATAGGTCTGTGATTCCACAACTTGGTTATGACGACACTGCGAGGCAGCGACTAGCATCATCATTTTAATTGACGCAACACTGCCTAAACAGGTCACACTGGTTTGGTGGAATGCCAATTCAGGTGTCATGATGTCCCTTGTCCAGTTGGGTCCAGGGAAGGTAGGAGACCACCTAAACTTTGCTATTGCACTGTCTGAAATGAAAGTTTAGATGTTCTGCAAGATATCTCAAAGTCTGGCACAGCATGGTGTCACTGATGTGTAATAAGACTGGAAAAATCAGGTCACTCACTCCATTCCCTGTGCCGTTTGACGTGCACTGTCAATGAGCTGGAAGATGTCAAATCGAGTCTCTATCACGTGGAGATGGCGATACAAGCTGCTTCCCTCGCACCACTGAGTGATTATAGCAAAATTTGGCCGTGTCATGAAGCCCATGAAAAGCAGAATGTTTACATGACGTGTTTTCCTGTCAATGCAACAGAAACCATGGTCAGTAACGGAGACAAACTGTGTGTAAGCTATGAACAGAGACCTATTTCCCAACAGCTGTGTCTCTCCTAACACAAGGTGGCAGTGACAGACAAGTCCAAACTACGCACAAGGTACAGGGCTCTATGTACTTTATCAAGGTAATGTTGCTAATCCTAGCAATGACACATAACAATTTTGAGACTTCACACCCATATGAACCATTATGTAGAATAAATTATACTGTTGGCGCAAAGTGTTTAATTTAAATGTAAGATTCTTCTACAGCCAGGTGTCATTTTTTTACTTAAAGGGAACATTTTACAATAAACAGTTTTAGGTCAAAAATCATATTTAGGCAAAAAATATCCAGATTAGAGGCAAGTAGGAGTCATCACACATGCAGGCAGCATTCATTACTGTACCTCTATTCTTTCCCAGTCTTCTCCACTTGAATAAAAGACAATGAACCTCAAGACGGCCTCCAATTTGTTACAAATTGAGTTAAAGCAATAATCACACTAATTTGTGGAATTTATTGATTTGTTACAGCAGGCATACATTTATAATCCATGTTAAAAAGGATAAGAAGCAAAAAGTGACAAACTGAGTGTTTATTTGCATGTAATTACCCAGAATCCCTGGGTGCAGTAGAAGCATTGTATGGACTTGGAACACATACGTGTTTCCCTAGTTGGGGAGACACACAAGATTCCTATATATATGCACTCATTCAGGTTGGATACATAAAGGAGGGAGAGAGTTAATTAAATCCCTGAGTGTGTAACTCAAATTTCCAAATGGTAGTACAAATCCCAATGTACTCTAAAATCAAAAACAATAAGATTTTATTCAACGAAAATGCTGTTTCTGTGATTAATTTACAATAGTGTATGTAAAATTCTCTGTGGAGCGTGTAGGGTCAATAAGTCACTGCAGTAAATTCACATATGGGAACACTGCCATCTATCAGTTATCCTGTCTGTACCCCAGTAACACCCTTCCCACACCATTAATAGGTTGAGCGGTAGGACACCGGTCTGTCTAATCGAAGTATTGTATGCTAAGATCACAGGGAAAGGCAGGGTTATGCCCCTGTCAGAGACATGTGAATACGCTCATATGTGGTATTTATAATTGCTCTACAGCATTGTAAGCAATGGGTCTACCTGAAGCTGGACCGTTCTATTCCTAGCTACGGGGATCCACCGGCTGCCAATATATTTATTTATATGCTGGTAAAAATAAAATGAAAGGTGACTGCCATAGTTGTCCAAAAGCGGTGATGTCATAATCTGATGAAATTGGCAAGAGGGAGTGAGGCTTGGATGCCCGCCATATTGATATCCCTAAAAAGGGACCAAAAATCACTAGCAGAAAAAAAAGTTAACTCTCTCAGGAACCTAAGTCCCAGGTGCTAAAAACAGCGCGATTCAGCGCCAGGAGACACCCGAAGTCCCAGGTGATAAAAACAGCGCGATTCAGCTCCAGGAAACACCCGAAGTCCCAGGTGATAAAAACAGCGCGATTCAGCTCCAGGAAACACCCGAAGTCCCAGGTGATAAAAACAGCGCGATTCAGCTCCAGGAGACACCCGAAGTCCCAGGTGATAAAAACAGCGCAATTCAGCGCCAGGAGACACCCGAAGTCCCAGGTGATAAAAACAGCGCGATTCAGCTCCAGGAAACACCCGAAGTCCCAGGTGATAAAAACAGCGCGATTCAGCTCCAGGAGACACCCGAAGTCCCAGGTGATAAAAACAGCGCGATTCAGCGCCAGGAAACACCCGAAGTCCCATGTGATAAAAACAGTGCGATTCAGCCCCAGGAGACACCCGAAGTCCCAGGTGATAAAAACAGTGCGATTCAGCGCCAGGAGACACCCGAAGTCCCAGGTGATAAAAACAGCGCGATTCAGCCCCAGGAAACACCCGAAGTCCCAGGTGATAAAAACAGCGCGATTCAGCGCCAGGAGACACCCGAAGTCCCAGGTGATAAAAACAGCGCGATTCAGCGCCAGGAGACACCCGAAGTCCCAGGTGATAAAAACAGCGCGATTCAGCCCCAGGAAACACCAGAAGTCCCAGGTGATAAAAACAGCGCGATTCAGCGCCAGGAGACACCCGAAGTCCCAGGTGATAAAAACAGCGCGATTCAGCCCCAGGAGACACCCGAAGTCCCAGGTGATAAAAACAGCGCGATAGAGCCCCAGGAAACACCCGAAGTCCCAGGTGATAAAAACAGCGCGATTCAGCGCCAGGAGACACCCGAAGTCCCAGGTGATAAAAACAGCGCGATTCAGCGCCAGGAGACACCCGAAGTCCCAGGTGATAAAAACAGCGCGATTCAGCGCCAGGAGACACCCGAAGTCCCAGGTGATAAAAACAGCGCGATTCAGCCCCAGGAAACACCCGAAGTCCCAGGTGATAAAAACAGCGCGATTCAGCGCCAGGAGACACCCGAAGTCCCAGGTGATAAAAACAGCGCGATTCAGCGCCAGGAGACACCCGAAGTCCCAGGTGATAAAAACAGCGCGATTCAGCGCCAGGAGACACCCGAAGTCCCAGGTGATAAAAACAGCGCGATTCAGCGCCAGGAGACACCCGAAGTCCCAGGTGATAAAAACAGCGCGATTCAGCGCCAGGAGACACCCGAAGTCCCAGGTGATAAAAACAGCGCGATTCAGCCCCAGGAGACACCCGAAGTCCCAGGTGATAAAAACAGCGCGATTCAGCCCCAGGAAACACCCGAAGTCCCAGGTGATAAAAACAGCGCGATTCAGCGCCAGGAGACACCCGAAGTCCCAGGTGATAAAAACAGCGCGATTCAGCCCCAGGAGACACCCGAAGTCCCAGGTGATAAAAACAGCGCGATTCAGCGCCAGGAGACACCCGAAGTCCCAGGTGATAAAAACAGCGCGATTCAGCGCCAGGAGACACCCGAAGTCCCAGGTGATAAAAACAGCGCGATTCAGCCCCAGGAAACACCCGAAGTCCCAGGTGATAAAAACAGCGCGATTCAGCGCCAGGAGACACCCGAAGTCCCAGGTGATAAAAACAGCGCGATTCAGCGCCAGGAGACACCCGAAGTCCCAGGTGATAAAAGCAGCGCGATTCAGCGCCAGGAGACACCCGAAGTCCCAGGTGATAAAAACAGCGCGATTCAGCCCCAGGAAACACCCGATGTCCCAGGTGATAAAAACAGCGCGATTCAGCGCCAGGAGACACCCGAAGTCCCAGGTGATAAAAACAGCGCGATTCAGCGCCAGGAGACACCCGAAGTCCCAGGTGATAAAAACAGCGCGATTCAGCGCCAGGAGACACCCGAAGTCCCAGGTGATAAAAACAGCGCGATTCAGCGCCAGGAGACACCCGAAGTCCCAGGTGATAAAAACAGCGCGATTCAGCGCCAGGAGACACCCGAAGTCCCAGGTGATAAAAACAGCGCGATTCAGCGCCAGGAGACACCCGAAGTCCCAGGTGATAAAAACAGCGCGATTCAGCGCCAGGAAACACCCGAAGTCCCAGGTGATAAAAACAGCGCGATTCAGCGCCAGGAGACACCCGAAGTCCCAGGTGATAAAAACAGCGCGATTCAGCTCCAGGAAACACCCGAAGTCCCAGGTGATAAAAACAGCGCGATTCAGCTCCAGGAAACACCCGAAGTCCCAGGTGATAAAAACAGCGCGATTCAGCGCCAGGAGACACCCGAAGTCCCAGGTGATAAAAACAGCGCGATTCAGCGCCAGGAGACACCCGAAGTCCCAGGTGATAAAAACAGCGCGATTCAGCCCCAGGAAACACCCGAAGTCCCAGGTGATAAAAACAGCGCGATTCAGCGCCAGGAGACACCCGAAGTCCCAGGTGATAAAAACAGCGCGATTCAGCCCCAGGAAACACCCGAAGTCCCAGGTGATAAAAACAGCGCGATTCAGCGCCAGGAGACACCCGAAGTCCCAGGTGATAAAAACAGCGCGATTCAGCGCCAGGAGACACCCGAAGTCCCAGGTGATAAAAACAGCGCGATTCAGCGCCAGGAGACACCCGAAGTCCCAGGTGATAAAAACAGCGCGATTCAGCGCCAGGAGACACCCGAAGTCCCAGGTGATAAAAACAGCGCGATTCAGCCCCAGGAGACACCCGAAGTCCCAGGTGATAAAAACAGCGCGATTCAGCGCCAGGAAACACCCGAAGTCCCAGGTGATAAAAACAGCGCGATTCAGCGCCAGGAAACACCCGAAGTCCCAGGTGATAAAAACAGCGCGATTCAGCTCCAGGAAACACCCGAAGTCCCAGGTGATAAAAACAGCGCGATTCAGCGCCAGGAGACACCCGAAGTCCCAGGTGATAAAAACAGCGCGATTCAGCCCCAGGAGACACCCGAAGTCCCAGGTGATAAAAACAGCGCGATTCAGCGCCAGGAGACACCCGAAGTCCCAGGTGATAAAAACAGCGCGATTCAGTCCCAGGAAACACCAGAAGTCCCAGGTGATAAAAACAGCGCGATTCAGCGCCAGGAGACACCCGAAGTCCCAGGTGATAAAAACAGCGCGATTCAGCTCCAGGAGACACCCGAAGTCCCAGGTGATAAAAACAGCGCGATTCAGCCCCAGGAGACACCCGAAGTCCCAGGTGATAAAAACAGCGCGATTCAGCTCCAGGAAACACCCGAAGTCCCAGGTGATAAAAACAGCGCGATTCAGCCCCAGGAGACACCCGAAGTCCCAGGTGATAAAAACAGCGCGATTCAGCGCCAGGAAACACCCGAAGTCCCAGGTGATAAAAACAGCGCGATTCAGCGCCAGGAGACACCCGAAGTCCCAGGTGATAAAAACAGCGCGATTCAGCCCCAGGAGACACCCGAAGTCCCAGGTGATAAAAACAGCGCGATTCAGCGCCAGGAAACACCCGAAGTCCCAGGTGATAAAAACAGCGCGATTCAGCGCCAGGAGACACCCGAAGTCCCAGGTGATAAAAACAGCGCGATTCAGCGCCAGGAGACACCCGAAGTCCCAGGTGATAAAAACAGCGCGATTCAGCTCCAGGAAACACCCGAAGTCCCAGGTGATAAAAACAGCGCGATTCAGCGCCAGGAGACACCCGAAGTCCCAGGTGATAAAAACAGCGCGATTCAGCTCCAGGAAACACCCGAAGTCCCAGGTGATAAAAACAGCGCGATTCAGCCCCAGGAGACACCCGAAGTCCCAGGTGATAAAAACAGCGCGATTCAGCGCCAGGAGACACCCGAAGTCCCAGGTGATAAAAACAGCGCGATTCAGCCCCAGGAGACACCCGAAGTCCCAGGTGATAAAAACAGCGCGATTCAGCTCCAGGAGACACCCGAAGTCCCAGGTGATAAAAACAGCGCGATTCAGCTCCAGGAAACACCCGAAGTCCCAGGTGATAAAAACAGCGCGATTCAGCGCCAGGAAACACCCGAAGTCCCAGGTGATAAAAACAGCGCGATTCAGCGCCAGGAGACACCCGAAGTCCCAGGTGATAAAAACAGCGCGATTCAGCGCCAGGAAACACCCGAAGTCCCAGGTGATAAAAACAGCGCGATTCAGCCCCAGGAAACACCCGAAGTCCCAGGTGATAAAAACAGCGCGATTCAGCGCCAGGAGACACCCGAAGTCCCAGGTGATAAAAACAGCGCGATTCAGCGCCAGGAAACACCCGAAGTCCCAGGTGATAAAAACAGCGCGATTCAGCGCCAGGAGACACCCGAAGTCCCAGGTGATAAAAACAGCGCGATTCAGCTCCAGGAAACACCCGAAGTCCCAGGTGATAAAAACAGCGCGATTCAGCCCCAGGAGACACCCGAAGTCCCAGGTGATAAAAACAGCGCGATTCAGCGCCAGGAGACACCCGAAGTCCCAGGTGATAAAAACAGCGCGATTCAGCCCCAGGAGACACCCGAAGTCCCAGGTGATAAAAACAGCGCGATTCAGCTCCAGGAGACACCCGAAGTCCCAGGTGATAAAAACAGCGCGATTCAGCTCCAGGAAACACCCGAAGTCCCAGGTGATAAAAACAGCGCGATTCAGCGCCAGGAAACACCCGAAGTCCCAGGTGATAAAAACAGCGCGATTCAGCGCCAGGAGACACCCGAAGTCCCAGGTGATAAAAACAGCGCGATTCAGCGCCAGGAAACACCCGAAGTCCCAGGTGATAAAAACAGCGCGATTCAGCCCCAGGAAACACCCGAAGTCCCAGGTGATAAAAACAGCGCGATTCAGCGCCAGGAGACACCCGAAGTCCCAGGTGATAAAAACAGCGCGATTCAGCGCCAGGAAACACCCGAAGTCCCAGGTGATAAAAACAGCGCGATTCAGCGCCAGGAGACACCCGAAGTCCCAGGTGATAAAAACAGCGCGATTCAGCCCCAGGAAACACCCGAAGTCCCAGGTGATAAAAACAGCGCGATTCAGCGCCAGGAGACACCCGAAGTCCCAGGTGATAAAAACAGCGCGATTCAGCCCCAGGAAACACCCGAAGTCCCAGGTGATAAAAACAGCGCGATTCAGCGCCAGGAGACACCCGAAGTCCCAGGTGATAAAAACAGCGCGATTCAGCCCCAGGAAACACCCGAAGTCCCAGGTGATAAAAACAGCGCGATTCAGCGCCAGGAGACACCCGAAGTCCCAGGTGATAAAAACAGCGCGATTCAGCCCCAGGAAACACCCGAAGTCCCAGGTGATAAAAACAGCGCGATTCAGCGCCAGGAAACACCCGAAGTCCCAGGTGATAAAAACAGCGCGATTCAGCCCCAGGAAACACCCGAAGTCCCAGGTGATAAAAACAGCGCGATTCAGCCCCAGGAAACACCCGAAGTCCCAGGTGATAAAAACAGCGCGATTCAGCGCCAGGAAACACCCGAAGTCCCAGGTGATAAAAACAGCGCGATTCAGCCCCAGGAAACACCCGAAGTCCCAGGTGATAAAAACAGCGCGATTCAGCGCCAGGAGACACCCTGGCTCTGATATAGTTTAAAAAAAAAAAGGAAAAAAATCAATAAGGGGTATTGCTACTTTTGATGTGAGGGGGTAACAAGGCTACACAATAAAGGGTTACGTCCATCTGGTTACCTCTGAAACCGTGGTGTCGCTGGCAGCTACATAGCACCATAAGCCAGGGACTATACCTGTAAAAATAAAGTGATCCCTGCTTTTCCTGTTTACATGTTCCCTTTGCCCTAGAAACTTTGTGTGTAAGTTTTATGTGGGATATTTGGGCCGTAATGCAATTATTTTGTTTGCAGGGGTTCGGGGGCCAAAGTTATCGGTAGTCCCCTAATTCTCCCGGCGTGCAGGCACTATTTGCCGGTACGCGAGTGGAATTACACTAGGGCTGCCCAGTGTCCCCCAGACTCCTGGTTTTCGGGCCCAGATATCTCAGATCCATTTCCCACACAGATATGGGTCTCCCCATGACATATTGTGTAATAAAACATATTTTATTATGAGTTGTGCATCTTATACTATATTAGTGAAAGCACTGTATGTTTGCCTGCCTGCTGGATGTCCGGTGTCCCTAGCGGCAATCTCATTGGTCCCTTGGCCCGCCCGCCCCCGCACACCTCTCATTGGCCTCACACACTCACACCACCCCCTTGGCCCGCCCCCCACACCTCTCATTGGCCTGAGGCGGAGTGACGGGCCAAAGGTCCAAAAAAATAAATAAAACACACACACACACACACACACACACACACACACACCTCTCTCCCCGCTCCAAATCACCTCTCTCCCCGCTCCAAATCACCTCTCTCCCCGCTCCAAATCACCTCTCTCCCCTCCCCAGCGGCATCACCTCTCTCCCCGCTCCAAATCACCTCTCCCCGCTCCAAATCACCTCTCCCCGCTCCAAATCACCTCTCCCCGCTCCAAATCACCTCTTCCCCCTCCCCAGCGGCATCACCTCTTCCCCCTCCCCAGCGGCATCACCTCTTCCCCCTCCCCGCTCCAAATCACCTTTCCCCCTCCCCAGCGGCATCACCTCTCCCCCCTCACCGCTTCCAAATCACCTCTCCCCGCTCCAAATCACCTCTCCCCGCTCCAAATCACCTCTCCCCGCTCCAAATCACCTCGCTTCCCGCAGCTGCCACGCGGCGCGTAAGATGGCGGACCCCCTTCCTCCCTCGCGGCGCCGAGTCAGACGGTGGCGGCGCCCGGAAGTACAGGTAGGTGTCGCTCCCCACCTCCGGCGCCAAACGGAACTGAGAAAGGGCGCATCAACTGAGGTGTGTGTGTGTGTATGTGTATGTGTATGTGTATGTGTGTGTGTGTGTGTGTGTGTGTGTGTGTGTGTGTGTGTGTGTGTGTCACTGTCCACTGCCCCCCCCTCCTGTCCACTGCCCCCCCCTCCTGTCCACTGCCCCCCCCTCCTGTCCACTGCCCCCCCCTCCTGTCCACTGCCCCCCCTCCTATCCACTGCCCCCCCTCCTATCCACTGCCCCCCCCTCCTATCCACTGCCCCCCCCTCCTATCCACTGCCCCCCCCCTCCTATCCACTGCCCCCCCCTCCTGTCCACTGCCCCCCCCTCCTGTCCACTGCGTCCCCCCTCCTGTCCACTGCGTCCCCCCTCATGCAGGGGGAGGAATCCATCCCTTTGACGCCCCCCCCCCCTCCCTTTGACGCCCCCCCCTCCCTTTGACGCCCCCCCCCTCCCTTTGACGCCCCCCTCCCTTTGACGCCCCCCCCCTCCCTTTGACGCCCCCCCCTCCCTTTGACGCCCCCCCCCCTCCCTTTGACGCCCCCCCCCCTCCCTTTGACGCCCCCCCCCTCCCTTTGACGCCCCCCCCCCTCCCTTTGACGCCCCCCCCCCTCCCTTTGACGCCCCCCCCCTCCCTTTGACGCCCCCCCCTCCCTTTGACGCCCCCCCCCTGCCTTTGACGCCCCCCCCTGCCTTTGACCGCCCCCCCCTGCCTTTGACGCCCCGCGCGCACACACTGACTGACTGCCGCACGCACGCACACACTGACTGACGCGCACACAAAGCCTGACTGACGCACGCACACACTGACTGAGGCACACACTGACTGTGTGTGCGTCAGTCAGTCTGTGTGTGTTTGTGTTTCTGCCTCAGACTCACTGACGCGCGAGCAAACACACAGTGACTGACGCACACACGCTACATGAAGCTGTAAAGGAGGGAGGGAGGGGGGGGACTGGATTGATGTGAATGGGGGACAAACAGAGAGAGGGGGGAGGAGAGAGAGGAACGGGAACATTACATCCCGGGCAACGCCGGGTCTCTCAGCTAGTTTACTATAAATGTCTGTTCAGTCAGCCCGGGCATATACAAATGTGCCGGGGAGTCTGGATAGATATCGTAATTCAAAGAGGAGACGGGATGTTGAGAGGTATCGGGGTGCTAAGTAGCCGAGGCAGGACAGAGTACTGTATCTGGAGAACAGAGACCCCCTGCGGGGAGGATACTCTGGTTTGCCAGACTCAGTGGAGCCTGCCCAGTAGGTGGCAATGGGTTGACTGGGGGAAGCGGCAGAGTGTCGGCGCATTTCCCATTGGTCAATTCATACGTCCCGCCCATGGGGCATCCCGAGCTGGCTTGGCACGCCCCCTCCTCGGACGTCAGCCTAAGGACGAGTCCCTATTCCTATTGGCTGGCAGGGAGAGATTCCCACGCTCTGATTGGTCGCTCCTCCTACCTCCATGCGAACCATAGAACAGCGGAAGGTATGTAAGGAGAAGCCCCAGTCAGAGAACCAGACGATCCTGTGACTTGGGCCGGTGATGCAAAGGCGGCTTTTCAAAGTTGCTGTTGCGAATAGCAGAGCAACCGGCTTCAATTTTGGAGTTAAGAAAGCCTGCCTAGCTGAGGCTGTGTCAGTCGCAAGGTCCAAGTTCTTGTTTTAGAACTGTAGTGGTGGCTAAAAATTTTAGCCGAAAAGAGGACAAGGAGAGCCGGGTGGATTTACCAGTAAGGGTAAGCCTTCCGAAGCAGGCGCCCTGCACCTATTTCAGCCTAGATTTCACCTAGACCTCCAGTAAGTGTGTATTTTACCTGTATCTTTGTATTTCACTGTGTGTACTTGTATTTACCCGAATAAACCTCATTTTATTCCACTATTGTGTTTTGCCTAGTGAAAGATCCCGGTATAAATGTATTAAAAGTCCTGGTCTCCCGTAACACTACTTTAATAGGATTTCAAGAACAATTAAAAAAGGTATGCATTTCCATTTTGACAGTGATTACATTCTTTACTTCTAAAAGGCACATGATCTGCGTACGGTCAGTGGGATCGCAGCGAAGTTTAGAATGAACACGTTGGCAACTTATAGCATTGTAAGGAAAGTTGTCACTGTCTGTATTTCCTATTGTTGGGAAAGTCCTAACACACACATCCTAACCCCTCAAACACATAAGACTTCCACAATTACCTGAGAACCTGCATTTCGTTCTTGAAAGCTTGGATCTGTTCTGTAGTCGGATTGGTCACTTTGAGTATCTTAACTGCCACATCACCATGCCACTTGCCACGGTACACAGTGCCAAAAGACCCTGTGCCAATACGCTTCAGAACTACAACTTCACTGGAGTTTACCTCCCAATAGTAGCTGGAATCACGGTAACCAAGTTGCTTCTAGATCAGAAAAAAAGAATGTGCATCATAAGTAAGCAGGTCATTTCCTGCAACATGGGAATGTGAAATACATATAGAAAATGCCTTTTAACAAAATAAGACATCTGCCTCCAATTCCTTACAAAAGGAGCATTCTCAGTGTTATATCTACATATAGTGTTGACACAGTGTTATAGAATTATATGTTTCAGAAGTGAATGCAAACAAACAATGTTAGAGTGAAGTAACTGTCCTAAAGCACACAAAGTTATGATTGAAATAGACAAATTAAAGAGGGTAGAATGTTAACAACAATGGGAAAGACGCAAAAATGCTTTACTGCTGAAACGTCAGGGAAATAGAGAAAGGGGACAGGGAATGTCTTGGTGCCAGAAAAGCACTTGCAAACCAACCTGCCCTTTGCCCCCCAAAACAGCAATGAGTTACAGACAAGACAAGCAAAGGACATAATTTCTACAGTTCTGGGGAGTACACTGGAAAGGGTCTGTGGCAAACAGGGATCAGCAGGAGAATATGCAGTGCTGTTCAGATCTAACACATTATGAAAAGACAGAAAAGACATTATGGAACTAGAGAGAGTGCAGAGAAGAGCCACCAAATTAATAAAGGGGATGGACATTCTAACTTATGAGGAGAGGCTAGCTAAATCAGATTTATTTACATTAGAAAAGAGGCGTCCACTAAGTAATAAAAAAAAAAAGAAAAGAGGCGTCCAAGAGGGGATATAATAACTATATACAAATATATTTCGGGGACAGTACAAGGAGCTTTCAAAAGAACCATTCATCCCACGGGCAGTGCAAAGGACTCGGGGTCATCCCTTAAGGTTGGAGGAAAGGAGATTTCACCAGCAACAAAGGAAAGGGTTCTTTACAGTAAGGGCAGTTACAGTGTGGGATTCATTACCCATGGAGACAGTGATGGCAGATACAATAGATTTATTCAAAAAAAGGTTGGACATCTTTTTAGTTGGGAAAGGTATACAGGGATATACCAAATAAGTATACATGGGAAGGATGTTGATCCAGGGATTAATCCGATTGCCAATTCTTGGAGTCAGGAAGGAATTTATTTTTCCCCTTATGAGATATCATTGGATGATATGTCACTGGGGTTTTTTGTTTGCCTTCCTCTGGATCAATGAGCAAGTATAGATATAGGATAAAGTATCTGTTGTCTAAATTTAGCATAGGTTGAACTTGATGGACGTACGTCTTTTTTCAACCTCATCTACTATGTAACTATGTATGTAACACAAGTTTAAGAGAGACTGGGATTGTAATGGCATAGCATCTATTAGGCTGTGAGGAATCCGTTCCTGGGTTTGGCTGGAGCTCACTCTTGCAGAGTTGGTGAGCTCTCAGACAAACCTCCCCCTGGATTTGCAAGTACTATCACCTGTAGCTCTGTCTCTGGAGGAATTCCCACACACCCCTGTCTTGGGATTGGCTATCTGCTCTTCTTATACTGGGCTCTCCCTTTCCCTCATTGCTGAGCTTTATCCAATATTCACTTGGATGTAACAATGTTTGCCACAAACACTCCTGCCTTAGCCTTGCCTTGTTCCTGAGACCTGCTGCATTCACCCCTTGCAGAGGTCTGGTTCCTGTACTGAAACGCTGGATCCCCAGTGCTAGTCTTGGCTTGTTCCTGAGACCTGCTGCATTCCCTCCACGCAGAGGTCTGCTTCCTGGTTCCTGTGCTGAAGCGCTGGTCTCCCAGTGCTACCCTGCGGTGTTCCTAGGCCAGTCTGCAGTCTCCCCTTGCAGAGTCCTTTATCATGGGCCACTCCCGCTCCTCACGCAGAGGCCATTTCCGCACTTCAGCTGAAGCGCTTTGCATCAGCCTACCCGTTGCCGAACCCCAACCTGAATATCGACTACTCTAACCCCGCTTTGACCTTGGATTACCCTGCCTTCTCCAACCCCGAATCGGCTACGATTGACTACGGACTGCGCAATCCAGAACTGGCTTCTTGGTCTAAGGTCTCACATCCCCACCTCAGCCCCGCGGTCCGGTCCCGGTTTGTGGCGAGCACGTCCGTTATAGGCAAGGGGGAAATGAGACCCGAAGGCCAGCTGATAAAAGATTAAAGACGGCACTTGGGTAATCTGTGGACTGAAGTTGTCCATCTGAATCCATGGCATTTGGCCTCACGAAAGAGAAGACTGATAGACTACCAGTGAAACAGCAAAAGGAATCAGATCTGTAGTTTTGGACAAAGTTGGGGAGAGTGAGGAACATTTCTCTAGCATGGAGATGTTCAAATTATTATCTTGTTTCTCTTCTACAGCTCTTTCATATTCACACAATGTCTGGGCTTTTGCTTATCGTAAATATATTTGCAGAGAACGAATGCTACAAAGGGACGATCCTGCCTAGGATGAAAGTGGAAAAAAGGAAGGAAAAAATGTAGCACTGCAGGAAGACTGAACTGAAACTCAAGGAAGCGACTTCGGAAAAAAAAAAGGCTTTATTTAAACAGAAACATTTAAAAAATGAAAAAATCCAAAAAAACAGGACCTCCCACGCGTTTCACACCGCCAGGGTTATTTCTCAAGAAGTATAGAAAGTAGGTCTGGCGTCGAGTTGATATCACAATTAATAAAATACAAAATGTGTGTATAAAACAGCCTAACCACTGTGATCGTGGAACAGCATTCTTTCCTTTCTAGGATGAAAGTGAACTACTGTAAGGACAACTGCGCATTTAATAGGAGGAGAAATGTAGCGGATTGACACGTTAAAAAAACAAAATCACATTACTACAGTAAACAAAAGATTGAGGGGTTTTCTACAATATTTATCTTGTCCTTTAGTGATAAGATTGTTTGCTAGTTATAAAAGCGCAAGGCAAATTGTTAGCTTTCCTCTATTTTTTGTTTGCAAAGTAATTATCAGATAGGTAAAAATAAGTGGTTGATATGCTTGAAACCAGTGTTTTCACCCAAACAAGCGATACAAATATATTCTTCTTCACAACATACAAAGTATATAAAAGTAAGACAGTACTGTCAGAATAATTACATCTAAGGAAGCCAATTAACCAGAATTTTTTTTAAAACTATTTTTGACTATCTACATGGAATTGTCTCTTTATTATTATTACTAGAAATTTAAATCCCTGTCTGGGTTCATAAACTATATGGGGAGCTGAAAGAGATACTCTGTGGGGAAGATGTTTCACAGACTCCAGGAGCGCATCCGTATTACAAGATAAGATTTTATTTCAACGCTAAGGCCTGGGACCCGCTGCGCTCGTTGGCGCGGGCGGCAATGTAGCGAGTTCCCCACCAGCAGGGGAATCCTCGCGAGTCGGTCCCGGTCCCCACTGGCTGCCCAGCTGATCACACGCTGTGGCGCGTCAGCCGCTAGGAGACACCACAGAATGGTGTTTCCTAGCTTCAACGCGTCACGTGGTGTGGCTGTGAGCCAATGGGGAGGAGAGGCTGCGGGAGGAGGAGAGGCTTCGGGGAGCGGGGAGGAGTGTGGAGTGAAAGCAGGTGAGTGCCTGTCTGTATATGTGTGTGCCTGAGTGCCTGTGTATGTGTGTGCCTGAGTGCCTGTCTGTGTGTGTGTGTGTGTGTGTGTATGAGTGTGTGTATGTGTGTGTGTATGTGTGTGCCTGTCTGTGTGCGTGCCTGTCTCTGTCTGTGTGTGTATGAGTGCGTGAGTGCCTGCCTGTGTGTGTGTGGGTGTGTGTGTGTGTGTGTGTGTGTGTGTGTGTGTGTGTGTGTGTGTGTGTGTGTGTGTGTGTGTGTGTGTGTGTGTGTGTGTGTGTATGTATGTATGTATGTATGAGTGCCTGCGTGTGTGTGTTTTTTTTACTTACCTGCAGCCCGTGGCAGCCCGTGGAGGGAGGGGGGGGAAGAGTAGCGGGTCCCTTCGCTCAAGCCACGCCCCCCCTCCCTGTCAATCCTCCCACCTCCCGCTCCGGCCCCTCACGTCATGGCCGCGCCCCTCACGTCATGGCCGCGCCCCCCCCGACCCGTTTGGCCACGCCCCCCCCCGCTCCGAAAAAAGCATCCTGTAGACCGCAGATCGCGGTACAGCGAGTTGCACGCGCCGCCGGCAAGCAAGCCAGCCGTGCGGACGCGTGCAACGGGACCTTAGCCTTATATTTTAGGACACGCTTTTCTACTCTTATCAAGCAATACTAATTTATAAAAGTCTGAGAGGTGAGGATGGGGGAAAGTGGTCAAGGGGAGAGATGAGGGTTGGGGGGGGGGGGGCAAAGGAGGAAATTGAGAGTGGGGAGCCCAGGAAGGAGGAAATAACGGAGTTAGAGGTGTCGTGACACTGATGTTCGTAGCAGTGCTGTGGTAATCAGATGATGCTGGCATACTGCCTATCTACATAGCACAGTATTTTGCTCATATCCATTATGAACTCAAACTTTGGGAAATCAGTATTACAGACCTGAGGAAGAGAGAACTCTCAAACGTTTGTCTTATAATATCTATTGCTAGTCCAAATAAAAAGGTATCACCTAACACTGAAGTACTCAGTTATTTTGCTCTATTACAACAGAACTAACATGGCTCCTTACCTCGCGCGACATCATTTGTCACGTGATCCGCAGCATCATTTGACGCGTGACGTCACATGACCCCGCGGTGTCGTTTGAGGCCACGTTGCCATGGACACGAGTGATGCCGCCAGAGTCCAGGTAATTTTTACAGTTGCGCAGGCCTTACGCGATCCCCCGGCATTTAATTGAAATGCCACGGGGAAGAGCGCAGGGCCTCTGCAACCGCCCGCCCAGACAAATCCAGCACCCCCCTTTGCTGCACTTTGTGCACCGCTGTTACAGATGATGATAAATGTGCCAAGACATATTTGTTAGTTGCCAAAACTGATGCTTCAAACAGCTTCCCCAGAGAGAAAGAACAATCACTTATTTTGGCGAGGATAAAGTCATAGGCAGGAGAAGAGCTGCTTCTGTCTCACGCTGGTGGAAGTAACGTGCATTGAAGTGGACAGTAGGACAGTAGATGCTTTAAAAGCAGCTTTCATGTGAATCTAAAATGTGCTTAAACTTGGTTTAAATATGCAGCAGTTGTGAGGAAAGCAAATCTGAACTTTCTTTCATGCTATTTATATAAACAAGTCCCTCACCACTTTCTTCTTCTCGTCGGAGGCAGAAGGCTTTCGTTCCCGTGCTGGTTCTAAAGGCGACTTGGAATGGGGAGACTTACTCCCAGGGGAGATGGCTCTGGAGCTTTTCAGGGCCGTTTCACCAACTAAAAAAACAAAATAAAGAACCATTCAAAAATTGGACTGCTTTCCCGGTGTGAAAAATCCCTTCAGCACCCAATGACGATATGACAGGAGGGGCAGGCTGCGTGTCCCTGTGTGTGCGCAGTGACAGGAGGGGACAGGCTGCGTGTCCCTGTGTGTGCGCAGTGACAGGAGGGGACGGGCTGCGTGTGCAGTGTTCAGTCGAGGGAAGATTTCGGTATGCTTTAAAATCTGTAAATAAATAATGCAGGTACTCACCAATGATGGCATAGCCCTGTAACGCCTCCTGAAAGGGAGTAAGAGATAATATACAGTAGTTTAGCCGATTAGTGAAATCCGTAGACTGAAGCTTAGATGAAGGGTAAGAATAAAGTATAATGTCTGACAAAAAATGGAAGACATGAGGAGCAATAGTCACTGGAAATCAACACGTGATAATGCATTCGTTGTATAGTGTGGTTCAAATGGAAAAGAAAAGGATTTTAACATTTGAGTTACATGTGAAACATTATCAACTGACTAACTAAAGTTAGTATTTACAGGCCTCATCTAAGTTTAGCTGTGGAAAGCGTATTTTATTTTGCTGTGTTTAGACGTGTCTTCCGGTGGAGGAGCCATACTCTGGATATTTGAGGGGATGCGACAGATAACTTGGTGTAGTGCTGGTTCTCCTATAACTAGTCACTCAGCCCCTTTATATGGGTAAGAGAATTATAAGCACATGCTGCCATCTTCTGTATTGAGAACATGCATATTGTAGTTAATCTTTTATATTGTATATCTGGTTAATGCATAAGGATACTTACAGTATCTACAGGTTCATGTAAACTATTTAACCTATAAGGGACTTTTGGTTTTGTGGTATAGAATTTTACTACAACTGCGTTAGGTTTGTCCGTTTTCACAGGATTATATATTAAATTGAATAGAAGAACCTTAATTACCAGAATATATTTCTATAACTATGATATATTTTTATCACTGTTGCATACTGTGCATTTCTTCTTATGATAAAATATGTAAGGTATAGGATGTGGCTATTGTTGCTATGTAGTTATGTTTGTATTGCCATTTTGGTATTAAATATCTGCAAACTCACACTGCATAGAAGTCTTACCAGTGGTTATGTTAAATAGTATATCCGTAGCAGAGGGTCAGAGCAGGGAGTGACAACCTTTATATTTTAATTACAGATGCAGCAACGAGTATTAGAACTCTGTCTGGGTAGATTCTGGGGCAGTCTCACAGTAAATGCCTCAACATTTCTGTGAGATTCTTAATGGCCCATCGGATTAACACAGCAGGGAGTCCCTTCAAACGGAATGGGACTGAGACACACGTCCGGTATTACCTCCGATTTTATACCAGACAGGCATCGGAATTACCGGCCTGTCAGGTTCAAAACCGGACACCTGGCAACCATAACAGAGGGTTGTCATAAATGGAACTTTTCAGGTTGGGCTAAGGTCGTGAGTGGAGTACCTCAGGGATCGGTACTGGGACCCCTGCTTATTAACTTGTTTTTTAATGACCTTGAGGTTGGCATCGAGAGCAAAGTCTCCATCTTTGCTGATGATACTAAATTGTGTAAGGTAATAGAATCAGAGCAGGATGTAATTTCTCTTCAGAAGGACTTGGAGAGACTGGAAACGTGGGCAGGTAAATGGCAGATGAGGTTTAATACAGATAAATGTAAGGTTATGCATTTGGGAAGCAAGAATAAACAGGCGACTTACAAATTAAATGGGGATAAATTGGGGGAATCCTTGAGGGAGAAGGCTTTAGGAGTGCTTGTAGACAGCAGGCTTAGCAATAGTGCCCAAAGTCATGCAGTAGCTGCAAAGGCAAACAAGATCTTATCTTGCATTAAACGGGCAATGGATGGATGGGAAGTAAACATAATTATGCCTCTTTACAAAGCATTAGTAAGACCACACCTTGAATATGGAGTACAATTTTGGGCACCATTCCTTAGAAAAGACATTATGGAACTAGAGAGAGTGCAGAGAAGAGCCACCAAATTAATAAAGGGGATGGACATTCTAACTTATGAGGAGAGGCTAGCTAAATTAGATTTATTTACATTAGAAAAGAGGCGTCTAAGAGGGGATACGATAACTGTATACAAATATATTCGGGGACAGTAAAAGGAGCTTTCAAAAGAACTATTCATCCCACGGGCAGTACAAAGGAGTCAGGGCCATCCCTTAAGGTTGGGGGAAAGGAGATTTCACCAGCAACAAAGGAAAGGGTTCTTTACAGTAAGGGCAGTTAAAATGTGGAATTCATTACCCATGGAGACTGTGATGGCAGATACAATAGATTTGATCAAAAAAAGGTTGGACATCTTTTTTTTTTATAGAAAGGAAAGGTATACAGGGATATACCAAATAAGTATACATGGGAAGGATGTTGATCCAGGGAGTAATCCGATTGCCAATTCTTGGAGTCAGGAAGGAATTTATTTTTCCCCTTATGAGATATCATTGGATGATATGTCACTGTTTTTTTTTGTTTGCCTTCCTCTGGATCAATAAGTAAGTATAGATTATAGGATAAAGTATCTGTCGTTTAAATTTAGCCTACGTTGAACTTGATGGAGGTATGTCTTTTTTTCAACCAAATCTACTATGTAACTATGTACTATATAACTCTCTCTTTTAGGTTAGAGAAATCCTTCATTCAACAATCTTTGTCTGGAATTTCCAGTTTCGATTTTTTCTTGCAAATTTGAAATTGAAATTCATACGGTTCTGGAAATGCCCGTCATTGCTGTAGCTGGTCTAATCGTCGCTTCTAGCATCTTATACTGTTTATTTCAGTCTGCTGGGATCTTTAAAAGAGGAACCATCCTTCAAGGGGATAGTAGTATTCCTAGCTACGGCCGCATTAACTATTGGAGGGAGACTCCACACTCTACTATCTTCCTCATTAAAAAGATACATCTTAAAAAAATGTCAGCTGTTCTTCTATCCAGAGATGACCACTCTGCTGATATTAGGTTCTTTAAAGTTCTTTGTGAAAAGTTGTGATTTTCTTGGACCCAGGAACGCATGATCCAAAATGTATATTTCCTCTTTGGCGTCGTCAGTATTCTCATGTTCTTTAGCAAGACCCTAATCTGAAAAAAAACTACTTCATCTTGAACCTCCTCGTCTTCAAAAGATTAGCATTCTCCCAGCTCGAAAAACCCTGATCTCTGAGTATCTAGAATACCATCTTCCTCCATATCCATCAGTGACTGGGATCTGGTTCTTTTGTGGCTTTCAGGAGCTTCAACCGTCTCACAAAGACTGAAACAACGATATCTTCTTTCAATCTACAACATTATTAAACTTAGAAGAGCCCTCTTCATCTGTTAATTTCTTTATGCAGTCGCTGCATAGCCACTTGGGATAGGCAGCTGGGAGCTTGACATTACAGTCAGCACAATATTTGGTTTCGAGACAGCATTGTTAGTTTTTACAGCCCGTCTCCTCCTGAGGCTGATCAGCCTTCAAATCCCCTGCAGATACTGGTGGCGTAGATTGCAAAGAGAAACAATTCTGCACTCATCCTACCGATTGAGCCTTCTTAAATATGCCCTCCATCTCTCTACTGCTGTTCCCGGTCACATCCAGCAGAAACTATTTTTACCAGAAGCATGCCAAACGGTTCTTACGGAGTTCGGCCAGAGGAGAGAGACCCTAAGGCGACTGAAACCGGAAGTGGGGAGGTTGTCTGGAGAGCCATTCACACACGCCCACAGCAAGCTCCAGGAATGGGAAGTCGGGGAAGCCATGTTACTTGTGCTCCTGTAAGTCAGGATGTGGTCGTGCACACGCCTGCTTTTGGCCTCCTGATGCCGCCACTGCATATCTTGGCACCGAAAGGGGCATTCGTCCCAAACAGCACGCCACATAGATCCAGAGAACAATCATAACAAAGGTGCCATTGCTACATATAGCAGCTAGACTGCGACCAGGGACCTACAAAGGCCCTATAAAATATCTAAATAAAATCCAGAAAAATACATTTCTCCTTATGAATAACCTTTCTAAGATTCCCAATGTAGGACAAGAATAACTGACCAGCGATGAGACCACACATACACATACATATTTCTTCAAATTCGCGTTGCTGTTATTTTGAGTGCCCTGGACATACATACATACATACATACATACATACATACATACATGTCCAGGGCACTCAAAATAACAGCAAAGATAATTAGGAGAAGAAATACTTAACTAGTAGCAGGGTTCATGCAGTGGGGCCAGGATCACCATCCAGCTCCAGAAAGTGTGTAGCAACAAGAAGGTCTGCAACACTCACGGGGGTATGAGATCAAAGAGCTTGAGAAAGGGTTGTGAGGCCTGAAACATCGCCCATAGTATTTCTGTCCTGTTTCCTTTGATGTATTAAAATTATACATTTGATATCATACCCCAGTGAGTTCTGCAGACCTTCTTGTTGATTATATATATATATATACACACACACACACACACACACACACACACACACAATGAAGAACTCTGTGGTCGTAACGCTTGTAACTTATCAACTATCTGTTGGTTCAATAAAATCATACTACCTACTCCTCCTCCCTCTGTTACTTTATTATATTGTTAACCTACATTTAAGTCAGTCACAGAGCCTCCCTTGCTCCTTCCTGTGTAGCAATATAAATACCATATTATGTCTCTAGGCATTTGCAGCCAAACTATATGATTTTGTCCTACAGTCCTTCGCATTAAATTGTAGTTGCCGTGGTTTGGAACTTTCCTCTTGTTTTACACAAATCATTCATGTTTTTTTCAAACCTCATGGAGGCAGATCTTCATGTAATCTGTAAGGAGGCGTCATCTCCCTTCCATGTTATCTGTAATGCTACTAATAAATACTTTTTAGGAGTACTGGTTCTAGTACAAATCCCCAAGGCATCCACTGGTTACCTTTCCCTCTTTAGAGTTATTTACCACAGCTCGCGGTCTGTCCCTCCGTCAAATGTCTTACACATTCAACCACCATAGATCTCACTCCCAGACAGTTCAGCTAAAATAGGCTCCAGTTATGCATTAAAGTTAGGGATGGTTATATTAAACGGAGTTGTCTGTTTGGAGAAGAGGAATAACTGTCTTTTTGCTGGGGTACCTCAATGATGGAGTTATCCACAGGACCAGTGGTGCTGTCGATGTGAACGTTGGGTGTGGAGGTGGAGCGATGTCGCTGCAGGGATTGTCCCTCCCCAGGAAATGAAAAGGAAGCAGTGCCTGGATACTGTGTCCGAGGGCTGTGAGCGGGAGAGATGGAATGGGGTGGGATAATGTAAAGAGTGAAAGGGGAATAGTGAGGGCAAGAAAATATGAAATGAGTGACAAGAAACCAGAGGCAAAAACAGAAGGAGGGACACCAGTGGGAATGAAAAGAAGCAGACAGAAGCAATGAGCTTTATTACCTAGCTGGCTGTGGTGTGAGGGGCTCATGGATTAAAGTGGAATGTTCATAATATCCTGACATAGTGTAGTCACTGGTTGGTGTCCTGGAGAAAGAAAACATGGTTTAATACTGTAACAGAATGCAATGGGGCCACATGGGCAGGGGGAGACAGTAAGAATGTGCTTCAGCACCTTTTGGGGCCAAAATAATATTCCTAATAGTTCTCTCGTTCCCTATCTGACCAGACTAAACCAGATAGTGTCAGATGACACTTGTCTCAATTGCCCAATTCAACATGGTGAAAAATTGGGTAAAACAAAGAACATTTATTAACTTAATTCCAGACGTTCTATTTGTGCCTCAGGAATTGTGCTTGATTTTCTCCTGATTTTGTAAAATCTTGGCTGAAGTTTAAGGCTGTTGAGCCAGCAATTATTTGACCTTCTATTGACAGGCTGAAAGTAGAAATAGTTTCAGAAAGCAATGTATACACAGAGGAAGAATTAACATAACATGTAAATTGGGAAGTATACCAAAACAGGGTATACTAGTAGAGTAGGTACATATGCATGGGCCATTAAAAATGTATATTAATATAACTCAGATTTGATTGATACACCAGAGAGGGCACGTTCAAATAGTATGCACTGTAATCGCAAATATTGAATATTTATTATAATCTGCAGACATATGTACAGAAAGCAAGTTAGGAATTTATATCACACCTGTGAGACTCTTCAATATATTTGTAGTAATATAAAGAGTGACACATTCATCAGAAACAGACAAACACGTTTGTGCAATGCAGTGTGAGGCAAAGTGCACCCTCAGTGGCGAAAGAACAGTTTCATTTATTGCTAAAAACACATTAAAATCTCAGTTTTTTGGTCCTTTACCTAAATTAGTAAACTGGTAAACAGAGCAGAAAATGTTCATTCGCATACATTTCAATGGCTAAAAAAAACATTTTGTTGCTAAATTTAAGTGTGATGAGCAAAGGATTTGGAGTACTGCTGCTTGATGGCAACTCTTTGTTATGGGGTGCCGGTATCTCCCTGCATTTTTAAATGTCCCGGTCACGTGAGCTGTGACGCGGGAGAATTTAAATATGGCGGGAATATCGGCAGCCAATAACGGGGGCCTGTAACTGTGGAAGCAGGGGGTCCCAGAGGCTGAAATTAATGCGGTTCTGCTCTGGAGATCCCCTGCTTCAATAATGTTATTAAAATTAAAAGCCGCATGATTGCCTGTTAGAGGCGCGCAGGGTGAGTGACTGATTCAGTGTCATTCTTAGCGCGCGTCTCTTACAGACAGGTGCAGCCTGCTAGGATTCACACAGCGCGAGTCCCATTCAGAAGGGGGGACCCCTGCTGTGTTAATCCCGATGGGCCATTACAGCCTGCTATGGACTGTCCCTTGGATGGTCATCACTTTTGCACACAGTGTTCGGTCCCATGCGTGTGGGAGCTGATAGATAGAAAAGACTGCATCGGTAAGGCTTCCTCCCTCTCCTCCAGGTTAGGTGTCGTATTTGAGCAATATATATATAAAATAATAAAAAAAAGATCACCAAGGATAACATAGAAAAAAAATACACCACTCAATGGGAGGAGGGGGGAATATAGGTGTGTGTTGTCATGATTGGGCTAGAAGAAGAATATGGTAAGAACAATTCTCCATTTCCTCTGTGTCCCACAGGAAGACACACCTGTGGGATGTCCCACAATACCAAAAAAATGGGGGGGATTAAACAGTTTGCAGCACCTTCCTCCAAATGACTGCATCTGCTGAAGAAAAAGCATCCAGTTTGTAATGTATCACAAATGTGTGGCTATCTGACCAAGTGGCTGCTTTGTATATTTCTGCCAGGGAAGCTTCTGCTCTTTCTGTCCAAAGAAAGACTGCAATGGGGCTGGCTTATCTGACTGCTTGTAACTTTCTAGGATGAGAGCCTTAGTCCATCTAGCTATGTTATCTCTAGATGCTGCTTGAAATTGACGTCCTCAAAAAAAACGAGAAAAAAAAAACCTATATATTGTATAGTTTCCCAGCTTCCATGCACATTCATGGAGGACCGGGGGCAGACCAATCAGCGGTGTCCCTTTAAATGCTGAACCAATCCGGGGAGGAGGTGGAGCAGAGTGCTGAAGGACAGCTCCGAATGCTGTTCAATGCTGAGATCAGTTCCAGGCACCACCTGCGGGGTTGGACGCTGTGCTACCAGGCAGGGAAAGAACAATGCTCCGAACTTGGAGTGTATACTCTTTCAGCAAGCGGCATGTCCTTCCCTATTCTCCCATGGTCTTTGGACACAGCACCTGACCCACACAAGGACAAGCCCCCTGACTCATTGTATGCCTCATGCACAGCCAGTGATCCTGGACCAGGTATACAATGAGTCATACAGAAACCTATACAAACGTTATACAAAATACACTGATAACTAAATAGCTCATAACAAGGGCTCAGCCACTCTCCAAACCTAGAGTGGCAAGTTAACCCTTACCTTGGGGTTGCCATATTGACAGGCAGAGGCAGCATGCAGGTTTACTATTTATTCTGTGTGCCATGCTGCCCCTGCCGTCACAATACCTCTGCCGGATCTTCTTGATTATCAAAACACCATCTTTCAAATATTGCAAAGTAAGACTTACCCTTGAGAAAGCCGTCCACACGAAACATACGTTGAGTACTCCGCTGACGTCATCACATCAGTGTATTTGGTTCAACCATGGGACAAACTTTGCAACTGCCACCAGATAGCTCCTCTCTATTCACAAACTACCGGTCCAACTACACGGGCTGAGCTGCACACCTGCTGGTGCTCCAGTTCCAAGAAAGATCCTACTCGGTGGTAGGGTTACAGTGTTTCTTAGATATCAGGGAAACCTTTTAGGGTATTACCTCCCTCTCTGCACCTGTCCGATCACTGTTTACCCCAATGGCAGGGTTAACCTAAAGCTGATCGCAGCAGTGTTCACAAGCATATGCTGGTCAGTGTATCTACCGGACGCATTTCCTCTGTTGGGAGTGCTGACCTTAGCATCTTTACACAGTATATTTATTTATAAAATGTTTTACCAGTAAGTTATACATTGAGAGTTACCTCTCATTTTCAAGTATGTCCTGGGCATAGAGTTAAGATAACAAATAAATAATACATGGTTACAAATACAGTTACATAAGTGAACAGGGTATACATTATATACATGCACCCTAATATTGAATGCACAGTTAGAGATAGGAGAAAATTTAAAACAACTTACCGTAATTTTCTTTTCCTGGAACCATGGCAGTGGGCACCATTTGGGTTAATCCCTTCTCACTCTAGGTAGGACAGGAAGTAGACTTTTGCAGGTAGGCCATATAAGGCCCCTCCCTCTACCTGCACATTAGTCTTACGATTCTTCCATAGCTGAAAATATATAACTGATAGGCATTAGACATACATAGGGAGGGTAACTATGTGCCCACTGCCATGGTTCCAGGAAAAGAAAATTACGGTAAGTTGTTTTAAATTTTCTCCTTTCCTGATCACCCTGCCAGTGGGCACCATTGGGACATACCCAAGCAGTGAAACATTTTAGGGAGGGATACATCAAAATAGACAACACCAGTTTAATGCTTTATCAGTTTGACCTTTATTAATACACTTTACACTTTATTTCACTACAGATTCTAACACTCTACGACCAAAGCTTGCGTCAGCTGATGATTGTACGTCTAGTCTGTAGTATTTCAAAAATGTATTGAATGAGGACCAGACCGCCGCTTTGCATATCTGTCCTGGTGTAGCCTGGGCTTTGAATGCCCATGAAGTAGACATGGCCCTTGTAGAATGAGCTTTAATGTTCAAAGGTTTATCTTGTCCTTTGCTTTCATAAGCTTTTTTAATACAAGACACTATCCACTGGGAAATTGTTGTCTTTGATGTTGCTTGACCTTTCTTTGGTCCCTCTGGAATGATGAATAGTTTGTCTGATTTTCTGATATCTCGCATCCTTTCCAGGTACACTTTTAGACATCTTACCACGTCTAATTTGTGTAGTCTTTCTTCTTTCTTATTCTTTGGTTCTGGACAGAATGACGGAATCACAATTTCTTGATTCATATGGAACTGTGATACAACCTTTGGCAGGAATTGCTGCACTGGTCTGAGAACTGCCTTGTCTTGATGTATGACTAGGAATGGTTCCTTGGCTGATAGAGCCTGTAGTTCTCCCACTCTCCTTGCTGAGGTGATTGCTATCAAAAACGCAATTTTCCATGATAACCCTTTTAAGCCTATCTCCTGTATAGGTTCAAACGGAGCTGCTGTTAGTACATCCAATACCAGGGACAAGTCCCATGTAGGTACACTGTTCTTGATTTGAGGCCTTAACCTTTTAACTGCCTGAAAGAATCTGATGATCAATCTTTCCATTGCCAGATTTCTTTCCAACAAGGCTGATACAGGCAGAAACCTGTACTTTCAATGAGCTGAGACCTTTCTCAAATCCTTTTTGCAGGAACTCCACTATTGATACAATTCTAGGTGAAAGGAAATTTTGTTTTTCTTTTTCACACCAATCGCGAAAGCAAAGCCAGATTCTATGGTATACTTTCGATGTGGAACTTTCCCTTGCTTGTAAAAGGGTTTGGATTGTTTTGTCTGAACAACCTTTCAGTCTCAATGTTTCCCGCTCAATCGCCATGCCGTCAAGCCCATTGTCTGGCATTCGGATGACATATTGGCCCCTGTCGCATCAACCCTTTGCGATCTGGTATGTGCCATGGTATATCTACTGCCATATTTACCAAGTGTGTGAACCAAAGCCGTCTTGGCCAGTAGGATGCTACAAAGATTGCTCTGTAATCCCCTGTAGGTTTTTTACTAGAAAAATCCTGGAATAAATTCCGCTTCCTCTGTCTTCCTGAGGTACCTTCTTTATTACTTCTGCTTGTAATAATTTGTTTAAAGCCGAATTCATCTGCCTTCTTTTTTCCTTGGACTGTATATATGTTATTACATCCATATTTCTTCTTGGCATCTCCCTGAATTCTATACTGTACCCCAATTGTCCTGTATTGTTTGGGCCCATGTTGCAGAAAACTGCTTCAGTCGCCCTCCTACTGACAACTGCTGGGTCCTCTGACCTTCATGTGGATTTATTCTTTGTGAATGATCCTCTTCCTCTGGCGCCACGAAAAAGCCGGTTCTGGCCGCCCCTCCATGTTTCTCTTGGGAATGACCTACCAGGTCTATATGCCTTTGCTTCTTTATACTGGTTTCTATTAGCCTGTTGGAAACCAAATCTTCTGGCTCTGTTTTCCTGAGGTAAAAAAGTGCTCATACCTCCTGATGCTTTTGTTATTATCGCATCCAGTTTGTTACCGAAAAGGAACTCACCTTCAAATGGTACTCCACACAAGCTGTTCTTTGATGCTGTGTCAGCCATCCACTGTCTGAGCCATAAAGCCCTTCTTACTGATACCGCCAGCGCCATAGATTTGGCTGCTAATTTTACTGCATCCAATGAAGCTTCCGCTATGTAATCTGTTGCCCATTTTACTTCTGACAGTGCTTTAAGAATAGGACTTCTTTACGCCTTTGTCTATTGCCTCTTCAATGTTGGCAATCCACACTCGCATAGCCCTTGCTGCTGATGTAGTTGCTATGGCAGGTTTGTAGGATGTTCCTGCGGTAACGTATGTTTTTTTGTTTTTTTTAAATACATAATCCATCTTCCTATCCATAGCGTCCTTCAATGACGCACCTTCCTCTATTGGGATTGTGGCCTTTTTTACTATTCTGGAAATAGCAGTATCCACCTTTGGGCTGACCTCCCAAAATTTTACCTCCTCTTGTGGGAATGGATACATCTTCCCAAACCTTTTAGGCGTAAATACTCTGGCGTCTGGTCGAGCCAGCTCCACCTGAATGAGGTCCTTAATTACTTGATGGATAGGAAAGACTCTACCTTTTCTTTGTCTCGCACCAAAAAGTTTATCCTTCTTGTGGGTTAACTCCTCTGTGTCTTCTAGTTCCAATGCCTGTCTCATGGCTTTGATGAGTGGATCCACCATTTCTACATCAAATTCAGATTCCTCTTCCTGAATATCTTGATCTGATGAATCCATTTCACCCTCTGATATCTGTAAACAATCAATGTCAGACTCATCTGATGAAAAACCTTTCCCCTTATCCAGACTGGTTTGGGATCTAGATCTTTCTGCGCAGGGTTAACAGCTTTCTCCGGTTCGCAGCTATGGCTGCTCCCCCCTCCACGTGTAGCGGGCTCCTGGGGTACTTTTACCGCAGCGTACCAGACGCTAATGCGGTGAGTCTGGGCCTCCACGGCTCTCAGCTGCAGCTGCTATGCACCCCTTCTGCTTACCTTCGTTTGGTACTGGGGCTTCCTTGCATGTAAGCTTCCACGCCCGCAGCTGCTCCCCACCCCACGGATGTAATGGGTTCCAGGGGCTCCCCCGACTCTAAGGGGTCTCCGTCTTGCCACCAACAGGGCGCGTCGATCGGAGCTTCAGGGCAGAGAGGCTGAGACCCTGGATATCTGCACTAGGTGCAGTAGGTGAGTCCCTTACAAAATAAAAAATCCTACTCCTAGCTGTGAGGACAGGAAAAAGACTAATGTGCAGGTAGAGGGAGGGGCCTTATATGGCCTACCTGCAAAAGTCTACTTCCTGTCCTACCTAGAGTGAGAAGGGATTAACCCAATGGTGCCCACTGCCAGGGTGATCAGGAAAATATATATTATAGGCGTATGTAACAGTTACAGACCAGATTAAAATGTGAGACAGCTTTAGTTTTGAAAGAATTTAGACTGGTGGTGGCTGTGGGAGTCTCCGGTAGATTGTTCCAGTTTTGGGGTGCATGGTAAGAGAAAGAGGAGTGGCCGGATACTTTGCTAAACCTTGGGACCATGAACAGTCTTTTGGAGTCAGATCTCAGATAAGTGCTGCATGTGGTAGGAGTAAAGAGCTTGTTCAGATAGACGGGTAGCTTGCCCAGGAAGGTATTTGAAGGTAAGACAGGAAAGATGAACTTTGCAGGTCTAAGTACTTCTTGACTGCACTACGTATGTTGACTGCGCAGACTGCTACCGGATTAGCACTACCGCTACTAATCTATTGATATAGTCACTGTACCCTACTTGTCGCTACCAGAATACATTACCAGGGGAATTACCTGGTAGCCCACTAGATTATGCGGCAGGTCTCCATTCCATAAACATAGCAAGAGCCCCATCTGGTCATGTTAATATACAGTGTATTCAGAAATATATAGACGATCAGTACCCCGAGGTCTGACTCAGTGAATTTTGCCATACATTCCAAATAACTAGTGTTATGTAGCTCCCACTGTATGCTCCGAGACACATATACTATACCAGTAAACTCTATTGTAGCATACAGTAGCTATACACTATTGCATCCTTCAGTGTATATTTTGTTTTGTGTCCCCTTCATTGGACCTCAATAAAGTTTGCTCTTTTAGTTAATACATAAGCATTTCTGGTAGCTCATTACCATTGTGTCGGGGACTTCCCTTTATAGCTGCAGCCTGCAAAGTTGCACTACGTATTGTATGCTATACCAGCAGCTCCTTGGGCCTAAAGTTGAGCTTATAGTGCAGGCTACATTGATGGCGACGAGACCGGTGATGTCACCCTTCGCCATCGTAAACTTTGTAATTGAGTTTGTGCGATGTCGCAGGCGGCAAGGGGAGGTGACGTCAGGAAGACGCTATGTGATTGGCTTATTGCAGTCAAGTGGTGCGGCCGTCGTGGTAAATATCAAAATCTATTGATTTCAGTGATTTGTCACTGTGTCGTGCCGTCTATAGGCACACGCAACGGATTACATCTACTTGCTTTGGTGCTGTGCGCCGTCGCTGTAACCGGCACTATAAGTGCAGCCTTAGCCTTACAGACGTACTCGTATACCAGACTAGAGAATGCACATTATTGGGGGTTCATTTCTCTGCCAATTTTCCTCCTAAGGAGTGACCTGCTGGCTCTGAAATGTCTTCATTCGCTTACATTACCACCCCATGTGCACCCGTACGTCTGTTACTCTTGGTTGAGCGGGCGTCTCCCTCTCCCACTGATATTCTCCCACCAATGCAGAGACTGTTTGGTTTAGTTTAGAAGGGGGAATTGCTCTGGAGATGCCTCATATGCTTTCTGGTCCACAGAACTGCCTCGATAGGAGGTGAACATCAGGCCTAGCAACCGTATACCATTTTTTAATTTTTGGCTGTATCAACCCCTCAGTTTCCTGCATTCTTTCTTCAGAGTGCAGCAGAACACTTTTGTTCCATTTGATGACCCAGATGTATTTTAATAGGATATCAACCCTGGAAACATCTGCCTTCCACTGAGCCGTTAAATTTGCTTTCATCCTCCAGGTATGGTATGACTGCGATGCCTTCTAGCCTTAGAGCTAAATCAACCATTACCTTTGTAAACACTCTCTGTGCTGATGTTAAGCCGAAGGGAAGAGCTTCAAATGGAAAATGATGGATGACTCCCTGAAGATCCTGCAAAGCGAAATCTCAGGTATCTATGGTAGCCCTTGCATATTGGGATATGAAGATATGCATCTTTCAGATCTAGGACCGCCATAAAGTCTCCAAGATGCAGGCTGTTGCTAACGGATCACGGTTAACACCTTGAAGATTTTGTTCTGTATATGACATCTGTTGAGGAAATGTAAATCCAGTACTGTTCTTAACCCTCTTAATTGCTTTGGAATTAGTAATAGAATGGAGTATGTTCCTCTGAAACTTTTCTGAACTGGCACGTGTATAATGGTGTTTGGGATAGATAGGTTGTTGGTAATTTCCATCAATACTGCCTTCTTCTTGGGGTTGGACGACAGAAGAACGCATTCATTTTTGAGGTTAAATTCTTTCTGCCTCCCACTGGAATGTCAAAACCTTTTTTTCTTTTGAGAACACAGGCACCGATTATTTCCGGTCCTTAGAAAACCCGAAAGACTGCCATGAAATAAGTGCAGATTACGCTATTCTTGGGGACCCAGAAGGAGCACATCTTGTAGATATAAATGATAGAAAACACAGGGACCTCCGATCCTGGAGGAAGAAACTTGTTTCTGCCATCTGAAATTCTCTCGATAATTTGATCTAGTTCTGGACCAAAACAACGTAGAATCGTTAAACGGAATAGCGCATAGGCACATTTTATACACAATATCTGCCACGCAAGGCTTCTGCCAAAGGGCTCTCCTGGCTGAAACTGAAAGAGCAAAGGCTCTGGCAGTTAGCCTAAAGAGGTCAAAAGAGGCATAACAGAGAAAGTCTCGTCAACTTCATACTAGGAAAGCTTTTGTGAACTCTGCTTCTGGGAACTTCAGACAATAATTATTGCTCAAGGTTCCCCATCTAGGCTCTCGAGGTCCTTGAAATGCTGGCTGAGGCAACAGGTCTACGAGCTGCACCAAAAGGCCAAATATTCATTTTCAATGTTGGATCTTTTTTTCATGGGATCTTCCAAAAGGTATTGTTCTCTTCCTAGCCAGTCCAAAGACTGTTGGATCCACCTTTGGAGCATTAGCCCACGTACTGGCATCTTGCTGCAGAAAGTGGTACATAGGCAAGAACCTCAGAGTTGGAGACATCTTTTTGTCAGGCTTATCCCATTCCTTCTGGATCACACTCCACTGGAGAAAGTGGAAGCTGTTTAAAAGGACTCAAATATGTAATACAATGCTGACGAATAACACAAAGTTATCCTGCGCTTGCAGGTGTAATTAGCTGCCATCTACTTGATGCATTCCTGACACAAACTTTTCTTAATATTTAAAATCGGGCAAGGGGACTTCACAGGCTAAACATAGGTGTTTTGTTTTTGATGCAGTCTTTTTGGACTTGGTTTCTACCACTCCTGTGATTTACACTTCTATGTTGTTCTCCATATTAGTATACTGCACAGAAGACATCCTAAAAGAAGTAGAACATACCAGTGATAGGAATCAAAACATAGAAGAGCCAACAAGTCTGAAAGAAAACATCCTTAAAAAAATAAAATAAAAGGAGAAATAAATCTCAACTACTTACCTGGAGTGTGTATAGGGATGTTTTAGTAATCAAGGAAGTAACCATAGTTAGTGATGCAATGACTTTCAATCTATATTAAGGCTCTATTACACCCTGAAGGTGGAGAGTGGTGTAGCAATATCCTTCTCCTCCTCCTCCTCGGGATGGCCCTTAAGTAAATGATAAAGTACTCACTATATGTCCCCTGTAGTTTCCTCCAGCGTGCAGCCGTGTCCAAGATCCAGAGACATCACACAAAAATACGTAGCGTAGTGCACAGCAACAGAGAGACAGGTCTTGGAAAATGAAAAGTACTTTATTGGAGCTGCATTTAAAAAAACGGAGGGTGCAACACTCATACGCGTTTGGTGCGTAACCGCACTTTATCAAGGAGTCCCGAACTATAAAAAAAAACACAATCTATTTAAACTACAGCTGATGCCGAGTTTCGTGCCAGTGCCAGGTGACATCACCTCCCACACTGCTACGCATTGGGGATTCCCCAAATCGCGCATGCGCAAAAGGGTGCTAAGGAGAAGTGAACGGTGCTCTCCAATAAAGTAATTTTCATTTTCCAAGACCTGTCTCTCTGTTGCTGTGCACTATGCTACGTATTTTTGTGGATACAACTACTTACCTGGACTGGAATTTCCTTCAGGGTCTTCCTTAAGTTGTGCTGCTGTATTTTGGCATAAAAAATCCCTATTTCTGGTTTACATTCTAGTTGATGGCAAATCCGAAAGTGATGCCTATGCATTTCTGGTTTGATTGTTGACCTACTCCAGGCTCTTATGGTACAGGTAGGCAGGGAGCGGACATGTTCGCTGCCATACTGATCCTGATACGGTGCCCGATGGAGGTCTGGTCGGAACTGTGCCCCACAGTGCTATTGGGGCATTCGAGAATAGGAACTACCATGGGCTCAAATGGGTAAGAAAAACCCCTATGGTAACAAATCACTACGTTTGATTTGCAGTGATGGGAAACGAACCTGGCCTTCACATGTGGGCATATGGCCAACAACAACCATCATGCGTGGTGCTAGAGCAAAAATAATACAAGCTATAGCATTCCAGATGAAGCCTCAAATAAATAAAAAATATCTACATTTAAACACCTTCCATCCTAGGTAGTACAGAAAAACAATAACCTGGAGGAGAGGAAGGAAGTCTCAATGATAGAGATATATCCCCTCCAAATTCAGCCTACTGTCCTACCTAGAGGGAGGAGCTAGTGCCTCGCTGCCATGGGACATGAAAGAAAACTTTTTCATTTAAATTTGGCAGCGATAGAGCGGCAAAAGGAAAAAAAAAAAAAAAGGAGAGAAATTAAATCCCCTTTGTTACTGCGATGGTCACTTACGAGGGCTTGTGAAGCTTGGCCATGTCAACACAGGCTGTGGGCACTTTACTACTGCAGTGCTGGTGGAATTTGTACCCACAGGTCTGACAGCGGAAGCCGTGGAACAAAAATTTGAGGCAGAAGTCACAGAATGCAAGGTTGAAATATGTCTTTCTGACCTACGACAAGGAAAGATAGAAATACAAATTTAAAAAGAAAGGTAGGGTATTGTGACAGGGTGAATGAACGTCACCAGCCATATACCTGGCAAACCTATGTTTAGGGTTGCAGTGCAGCAGTGACAAGGTTACGTTTCAGTTGAGAAGGGCTGCTTAATTAGTCTGACCCCACCTGCATAATCAAGGTGTGTTTTAAAACCCCCAGGCTGTACACACATGCAGGCTAGCTGGTCAGGAGACAGGACTGAAATACTGAAGAGATTACTGCTATAAGGTCTGTTTTTCAAAGTACATGTGTATGAACTGTCTGTGTCCTGCATGCTGAAGAGAAGCTGCCTTGGTTTCTATGCTAAAGAGAAGCTATTTTGTTTTTGTCTGCTGAAGAGAAGCTATTTTGTTTTTGTGTGCTGTATATTTTTAAGGCTCAATAAATAAGCCTTATCAAGAGAACCCGCGTGTGTGGTTGCATGTACCCTGCAACATATGGTGTCAGAAGTGCCGGGATTTTGAGAGGCCCCTGCAGTTGAAGGGCCACACTCACACACAAAAATGAGAAAAATGGAAGAATTTTTAAAAGAGTTTCTGTGCGAGCAGACCAGACAGCAGGGACTGTTAATGCAGGAGCAGACCAAACAGCAGGGACTGTTAATGCAGGAGCAGGCCCAACTACTATTGCAGCAGCAAACCCAGCTCCTAACCCAGCAGCAGGCAGCACAGGATGAGCGGATGGCCAAGCTGCTGACCCAATTCCAGGGGTCTGCCAGTCCAGAACTTGCGAACAAACCCCCGGTCCTCCTGAGGAAAATGGCTCCGAACAAGGATCCAGAGGCTTTCCTACTAACATTTGAAAGGGTTACCGAAACTCAGGGCTGCAGATCGCTGGGCAACTTGCTTTGGCCCCGCTCCTCATAGGAGAAACCCAGTCCTCATATCAGGGCCTCCCAGCAGATCAGGCAATGGACTACCAACAGGTAAAAGCCGCCATACTGGATCGCTTAGGTCTGACCCCAGAGACCTACCGGCAGCAGTTCCGGAACCTGAAGTACACCGCTAAGATGAGACCCCGGGTCCTCGCTCAGCGGTTATTGGACTTGTGAACTCACTGGATACAACCCGAGGAGTGCACTAAGGAGGCAATTCTTGAGCAAGTGGTTTTGGAACAATTCCTACAGATAATACCCCCTTCCGCACGCTTGTAGGTAAAACTCCATGCTGCTGAAACCCTAGCTTTGGCGATCCGACTCGTTGAGAACTTCCTTGGGGCCGAGGATCAGGCGAGTGCCCTGGACCCGACGGATCCAACTTCACCAGCACTTGCGAGACCCAAAGAGGGAGATTGGAACAACGGGGAAACAACGGCCCCTCCATGCGCAACCGCCATGTGCTATGAAAGGAGCAGTCCTTCCAACAAGGAAGAAGTCAAAACGCCGGGCACCGCCTAGACCCTCATCCCCTTCCTGATGTCGGCTTGTCGCCAAATGAGAGGAACTTCCGAGGACGTCGCCCACAGGACCCACCAGATGCCTGGTCTCCAGTATCCAGTCCAGCGGAGCGCTATCCACGGCCCCCTCCTGCGAGGGAACCCTCTCCATGTTCCGCCTGCGGAGAACAAGGCCATTGGCATGTGGACTGTCCACAGATGGATTGTTCCTTCAGCATGACCGTCGCCTCGGCCTTCACTGTAGAAAATTACAAGCCCTGGCTACTTCCAGCCCAGGTTGGGGGAAAAACCGTCCAGGTCCTTGTAGATTCGGGCTCTGGGAAAACTCTGGTCTTCCAGGAACTGTTACCGCCTAACGTATGCTGTTTTGACTCTCCATGGAGTATAGAATGTATACACAGCGATGTAAAACGGTATCCGACGGACAAAATCCGGCTACAGGTAAAAGGTCAGGAGGCCTACCTCGAAGTATGAGTTGCTCCTTGGCTCCCTGGCCCCGTTGTGCTCGGCCGGGACTGGCCTTTCTTTTCGGACCTAATGGCTCCAGTCTCTCACGAGGAGCCTTATTCTATGGCTCAGGAGAACCCTGGCAAACTGTTCCCCTTCTCGGCAGACCTTTCTCCCAGTAGAAACCGGGTTCCAAAGACTCGGAAGCAAAGACGCTCTGACAAACAGGACTGGTTGCAGAAATCTGGGTTTCAAGGTGACCATTCTAGTAGCCAGAAGTCACAAGTGATGGCTGGGGATGGCCAGAGGGAGAGGGATATGGGCCCTGGAGATTTACCAGACCTGATTTTCGCCAGTGGCAAAGGGAAGACCCAGTCCTTGCTAGACAGTATGATAAGGTAGCAAAAATTGATGAACAGATATTGAATGCACAGGGGGTGATAGTAGTCCCCCATTTTGAATTATCAAATGGTATCCTGTATAGGGTGAATAGGCAGACACAAACAGGGGAGGTCACCAGACAGATATTGGTTCCCAAGGCATTTATTAAATCTGTGTTCACTCTAGCCCATATTGTCCCTTGGGGTGGTCACCTGGGCAGGGATAAAACATTGGACCGTATTTCGTCCCGATTTTATTGGCCAGGGATGCATAGTGATATTGCTAAGTTATGTGCGGCATGTCTGGAGTACCAGCTAACTAGTCCGAAGGGACAAAAACCAGCCCCTTTGGTTCCGCTACCCTTGGTGTCAGTTCCCTTTGAGAGGATTGGGGTAGACTTGGTAGGACCTCTAGAATCTTCTGCGAAAGGACACAGGTTTATTCTTGTAATAGTTGACTATGCAACAAGATATCCTGAGGCGTTCCCCCTGAGAACAGCAACGGCGAAGCAAGTAGCCAACAAGTTGTAGGAGCTGTTCTCACGGGTTGGACTTCCCCAGGTTATGTTGACAGACCAAGGTACAAATTTTATGGCTAAACTGATGCAGGATGTCTTAAAATTACTAGAGGTCAAGTCTGTTCGGACATCGGTCTACCATCCACACACTGACAGATTGGTGGAAAGATTTAACCGAACTCTAAAAAGAATGCGGAGGAAATTTGTAGATTCAGAAAAGAGAGCCTGGGATGAACTTCTCCCTTTTCTGCTGTTTGCAGTGCGGGAAGTTCCCCAGGCCTCCACAGGATTCTCTCCATTTAAACTGCTGTATGGCCACAAACCCCGGGGTATCCTAGACCTCCTAAAGGAGTCCTGGGAGGAACAGCGGTCCCCTTCTCAGAATACCCTGCAATATGTATTGGACCTTAGGAAGCGCCTAGATGTGGTCGGGCATTTTGCCTGGGAGAATCTTAGATCAGCCCAGGACAGTCAGGAGAGACATTACAACCAAAATGCTCGCATGAGAGTGTTTCACCCGGGAGACCAGGTGATGTTGTTGTTGCCCAGTTGTGAGAGCAAACTCCTAGCCAAATGGCAGGGCCCATTCGAAGTACTCCGCCGCACGGGTGATGTGGATTACGAGATCGCTCAACCAGGGTCCAGGAAGGGTAAACAAATTTACCATGTGAACTTGCTGAAACCCTGGAAGATGCAGCGGTCTCTATTCATCCACCCGGTGGAGGAGGAAACGGACTTGGGTCCTCAGCCCCCACGGGAGAACATCGTAGCTGACGATAAAATCCCAATGGGTAGACAGTTGTCCTCTGAACAAAAAGGGGACTTGTTAGAGATAATTACACAATTCCATGATGTTTTTTCTGATTTTCCAGGGAAAACTAATTTAATTTCACATGTGATCGAGACAGCACCTGGGGTAAAAGTACGTTACTGTCCTTATAGGTTGCCTGAAAGTCGTAGGGCCCTGGTAGAGAAGGAGGTACAAGAAATGTTACACTTAGGAATGATTAAGGAATCATGCAGTGAGTGGTGTAGTCCAATAGTTACGGTCCCTAAACCCGATGGGAAGGTAACATTTTGTGTGGACCTCCGAAAGGTCAATGCGGTATCCAAGTTTGACGCATATCCGATGCCAAGGGTGGACGAGTTAATTGACGCCCTTGGTAACGCGGAATATATATCCACGCTGAACTTAACAAAAGGATACTGGCAAATACCTTTAGAGGAAAAGTCCATGTGCAAAACAGCCTTTGCCACTCCCATGGGTTTATTCCAGTTTGTGACAATGCCATTTGGACTGCATGGAGCCCCAACCACATTTCAGAGACTCATGGATAAAGTGCTGAGACCCCATAGGGCTTATGCCGCAGCCTACCTAGATGACATTGTCATTTATAGTAAACACTGGCGGGCCCATCTAAATAGGCTGAAATTAGTCCTCAAATCTCTAAGAGAGGCAGGGCTCACAGCCAACCCTAAGAAATGTGACTTAGGCAAGGCGGAAACCAAATACTTAGGGTATGCAGTGGGAGGTGGAAAAGTAAGGCCACTAGCCGACAAGGTAATTGCCCTGAAAGAAGTTCCGACCCCCCAAACAAAAAACGCAGGTACGCTCTCTGCTGGGTTTACTATTGGCGGTTCATCCCCAACTACTCGGAAGTTGCAGCCCCATTAACGGACCTCACAAAAAAGTGTGCCCCTACACAAGTGGTATGGTCAAGGGAGTGTCAGAGAGCCTTTGAGGACATAAAAAGGTGTCTATCAGAGGGTCCCGTCCTTAGAAACCCAGACTTCAACAGCCCTTTTGTAGTGCAAACCGATGCATCAGAGATAGGGCTAGGGGCAGTGTTGTCACAACAGTTTGAGGGAGTGGAACATCCGATCTTTTTTCTGAGTAGGAAATTGTTCCCGAGGGAAAAAAACTACTCACTGATTGAGAAGGAGTGCCTCGCAGTAAAGTGGGCAATCGAGGCATTACCTGGCAGGAGTCCATTTTACTCTGGTGACGGACCATGCTCCATTGAAGTGGTTAAATAGTATGAAGGACTCCAATGCTAGATTGACCAGGTGGTATATGGCCCTCCAACCCTTCTCTTTTGAGATTCAGCACAGGCCTGGAAAAGAAAATGCAAATGCTGACTTCTTTTCTAGAGAAGGGGTGGAGTATCGGGTTTCAGCCATGCGTGGCCACAGCCGCATACTAACAGGGGAGGAATGTGACAGGGTGAATGAACGTCACCAGCCATATACCTGGCAAACCTACGTTTAGGCTTGCAGTGCAGCAGTGACGAGGTTAAGTTTCAGTTGAGAAGGGCTGCTTAATTAGTCTGACCCCAGCTGCATAATCAAGGTGTGTTTTAAAACCCCCAGGCTATGCACACATGCAGGCTAGCTGGTCAGGAGACAGGACTGAAATACTGAAGAGACTACTGCTATAAGGTCTGTTTTTCAAAGTACATGTGTGATGAACTGTCTGTGTCCTGCATGCTGAAGAGAAGCTGCCTTGGTTTCTATGCTAAAGAGAAGCTATTTTGTTTTTGTATGCTGAAGAGAAGCTATTTTGTTTTGTGTGCTGTACACTGGCGACACACTTTATTCGAGCTCGGCTAGTTCCTCGAATTCGGGTATACCCGGGTGTATTGAGGTTTGTGACTATTTTCTGCCCGAGTGCATTGAGTTATTTTCCAGGCAGGGATTGAAGCATTTTATTCCCGCTGGCTGCAATACTGCACAGTACATATATATATACTGCATTACAATTCATGAATTTATGCCATCTGGAAGACACGCGAAGCATTGCAGCCTATTAAATCCTAATCATTATCATTTAACAGATCAGCCGCCCATCAGCCAGGCATGAACCCAGGCTGGGAAGGCAAATGCAACGGGGCTTGTCAGAGGTGAGGAGCGGCGCATTCCAGGTATCTGCCAGGTACATACCGGGTATTTGCTCGAATAAAGTGTGTCGGTGCAGTATGTTTTGAAGGCTCAATAAAGAAGCCTTATCAAGAGAACCCGCGTGTGGTTGCATGTACCCTGCAACAGGTATAAACAAACAAAAAGCAGAAATAGGGGGCATGGCCTGAATCCGAACCAAGATGGCTGTGTTGATCTGGAGCTCCCACATAAGAAAACAACAATCTTAAGCCATCCAGGTGTACAATCACTCAATCTATAATATAAATTACAAATAATCCAAGCTGACACAGCAAGCATCATTCAAATCCAAAAAAGGGTGAAATCGGACTAAAACGTAGCTAAAACACCAAAAGATCTTTTTTTTGGCCTCATTGCTGGGGCCGCGTACTGAACAAAGGACAAGGAGGCCCTAATAAAATTTGGGGCAGTTTTTCCACCCCTCCAACCCTGTACCTACCAGAACTAACAGAAGGGTTTGCTGTCCGGGTGGGGAGAAGTGTGTTGCTGATCCCCACAGACGGAGAGTGCAGTACGTTGCCGAGTGCTTTGTGCATCCTTCCCCTGGAAAATGCTGGGGCGGCCACGAGGTGAGACGGAGACACAGTGGTCCCGTGGTCGCCGCAGTTTTGAGCCCCCTGCTTTCTCCCCCCACAGTATAATTACCCAATATTGAAAAAAAAAAGAGAGAGAAAAAAGAAACCAGTGGCGAGGTCAGATACGCGGGTCCCATGGCCAGAGCGACATCGGAACCAACGCTACTACGAGGTGTGGAGCGGAGGCGCAGTGAGCAGGTTAGGGGTTCCAGAGGCTCCGTGAGACTCACCGCGAAGAGCAGGGGGGCGCCGGATCATCCCCCAAAGCGCGCCCTGGGTCTTGCACATAAACAGGCCTGCACAAAGAATCATTTCAAGATGGCCGCTGGGACCATGCAGCTTCCCGGAGCTGTGAGGAGTCTCCAATAAAAGGCCAGACAAGTACCTGGCAGAGTTAGGCGAATGGGGGATGGGGGGCAGGAATCCCCCGATCAGGAAGGAAATTCAGGGTGGATATAAAACACCACAGAACACCGTACAGCAGCAAATCCCCCCTTACAAACAAATTAAATTTGAATAATTAATAATAAATAAACTTTTACTGGGAGGTCATACAGCGCAATAAGCCACAACATCTGGCTGTCTCAGACATTTAAGAAACCAGTGGAGCTGGACTACACAGTATCCTGATTACATACCAGAACAAACCATACCCTCACCTCAATACATAAAGAGGAGGGTCCTGTGCTTGCACCTGTCGTGCTGCCTTGGATAAGTTGGGGACTCTGATGAGCCAAAAAAATACTAGTCACAAGGAAAACCCTTAACCTGTATTAAATAGAACAAATACAAAAAGACATACAATCCCAAAACAAAGAGAAGAACCACGAATACAACAATAGTTATGCAGACATGTGATACAACCAGAAGGATATGTGAATGTAATACCTCGTAAGAGAGGGGAGCTAGATCAACTTAAGTTATACCTCACGTGAGGGGCGCGTGTGCAGCAATGAACAAGATGGCGTCGCATAGCCTAGCTCCACATGAGTTCGGGGAAAAATAACAACTTTAATCTCCTAATGGATCCAATTAACGTGCTGACCTCTTTAATAATGTAGGGGAACACAGAAGACAGTCGACCATGCCACCCTACCAAGGGCAAAACAGCTGCCTCCTTGCAAGAACTCAAAGAATTCTTCAAGTGGCAGGAAAACTCCATGAACGTGATGGAGCAGAGGGATTCCCAGGGCGCCGACATAGAATCGGACACAGAGACCACGTCCCCCTGCCTTCTGCACACTAAGCAAGACATTAAATACCTATTTAATAACATTAAAGGCCTTTATCATACAGAACTGGAAGTCAGCCTCAGAGGAATCCACCAAGACATCAACTGTGGGAAAGAACAGATACAATCGAGACAAAAGTCGATGAGATCCTAGAAGCTCAGGAAATGGCAGATTAGGAGAGAAAGGCCCTCAAAGAGGGCATGGAAGAATTAACAGAAAATCAGGAAGATGTTGAAAATCGCTCAAGGATGAACAATATTAGGGTGAGGAGAGCCCCAGAATCTACCCCCAATATAGAATCATACATACTAAGACTGTGTCAGTCCTTGGCTCAGGACCTGGATAGACCCCGCTGTGAACTGGATACAGCGCATAGGGCCCTGAGAGCAAGATCCACGATGCCAGAAAGCCAGAGGGATATAATTACCAGGATGCACTACTTCCAGTGAAAGGACATCATAATGGCGGCTGCGAGGAACCATCCATTCATCGAATTTGAGGGCTCACGCATTCAGATTTACACAGATATTTCCCCAAGAACATTACGCAGACGTAGAGATCTATGAAAAGTAACAGAACAACTACGAAAACAAGAGATCAAATATAAATGGGGATTCCCATTTAGACTGATTATCTTATACAAAGGAACACAAACATCCATTAAACATCCGGCCAAAGGAGACGCCTTGCTGAAAAAATGGGGCTTAGACATACAAATGGACCCAACCAACACTGCAACGAGGCCCAGCTCACCAAACGAACAGAGACCATTCTGGAGTAAGGTGCCTTCTAAAAGTCCAAACAAAACTTCGAAATAAAGATCCTAAAGATGTACATCTAAAATAGGTAGAAATAATGCCGCACGCAACATCAGATATGGCTGCCGGAGACTTCCGTAGGCAGGCCCTCAGATTGTCCACCTGCATTGGGATCGGAACAGCCAGACGGGTGCGAGGTCCTGACCGGATTACTTCTCAAACATTGTTAGGTTGAATTGGGACTGGTTCAGGTAGTGCGACCCGTGCCGTCATTACCTATACCAGGTTTATACCACCGTGATACATTACTGTATTACGGAGTTACTCAGCTTCTAGAAGTTTATAAGTCTAGATGTTCGTTAGATTTAAGTCATTTACATGTTGGTTAGAATAAAGGCGTTAAAGTAGGGGGTGCGCAAACTTTTGCTCCTGCGCCCCCCTGCCTTGTGTTTCCCGGTGCTCGCGCCCCCCTTCGCTCAGTGTGACATCAAATGATGCGCGGGGTCATGTAACATCACGTGACCCACGGCGTCAATGGCAACGGGCGCGTGACGTCACGCCACATAGCCCGGCGGCGTCATTTGGCACGGTGTTGCCATGGAGATGCTTCCAGACGCCGGCTGAATCTTGGTCATTTGACGTTCCAGAGGCTTCACGTGATCCCCCGGCATTTAATTTTAATGCCTTGGGGAAGAGCGCAGGGCCTCTGCAACCGCCCACGTCCCCCCAGTTTTTGCACCCTTGTGTTAAAGCACAAAAAAGAAAGTTACAACACAGCTATAAAATGTACATTTATAATGCTGGACTCATGATGTATGGAATAGGGGCCGGAGAATGCCACTAAGCGGTATTCCGGAATCAGTTTATGCTGTCACATGGGGTGTGTAATAAGGTCTGAGAACCCTCCCACTTCAATGTAAGATTTAATGTTTTGTAGTATAAAGTGTATAAAAAGTGACACGTGGATGAGAGGGGCAGCGTGTGGCTGCTATGGCACCAAGTTATTGACCCTACATCTGATCAGGTGCTATGCAATATTAATAACTGTAGGTAAATAGTTACATCTGATCAGGTGCTATGCAATATTAATAACTGTAGGTAAATAGTTACATCTGATCAGGTGCTATGCAATATTAATAACTGTAGGTAAATAATTACATCTGATCAGGTGCTATGCAATAATACACTGTAGGTAAATAATTACATCTGATCAGGTGCTATGCAATAATACACTGTAGGTAAATAATTACATCTGATCAGGTGCTATGCAATAATAATAACTGTAGGTAAATAATTACATCTGATCAGGTGCTATGCAATAATACACTGTAGGTAAATAATTACATCTGATCAGGTGCTATGCAATAATACACTGTAGGTAAATAATTACATCTGATCAGGTGCTATGCAATAATACACTGTAGGTAAATAATTACATCTGATCAGGTGCTATGCAATATTAATAACTGTAGGTAAATAGTTACATCTGATCAGGTGCTATGCAATAATAATAACTGTAGGTAAATAATTACATCTGATCAGGTGCTATGCAATAATAATAACTGTAGGTAAATAATTACATCTGATCAGGTGCTATGCAATAATACACTGTAGGTAAATAATTACATCTGATCAGGTGCTATGCAATATTAATAACTGTAGGTAAATAATTACATCTGATCAGGTGCTATGCAATATTAATAACTGTAGGTAAATAATTACATCTGATCAGGTGCTATGCAATATTAATAACTGTAGGTAAATAATTACATCTGATCAGGTGCTATGCAATATTAATAACTGTAGGTAAATAATTACATCTGATCAGGTGCTATGCAATAATACACTGTAGGTAAACTAGCCGCCCAGAGTGCTCCCTCGATAACCCCCCAAAACAAACAAACAAACATTATTTTTGCTTCCTCTGACTCATGATAGCACGCTACCCCATAGCTTGATGACGAGCAAGCAGATATTGCCCCCCCCCCCCGTTAAATTGTTAACCTGTTACTTTAAATAAGGAAGGATTGCCACACCTGGGTTAGAATAACCTCCCATGTTTTCCCCCTAAATCCCACCTCCACACCCCTTAGCAAGTTCAATTCTCCTCTTATGTGTTGGTACATTTTTGTTTAAGCTTTTTTCTTGGAAGCATCTTTGCACATAGGTTGAGCGACAAGGGCTCATCGAAATGTTCCATAGGTACTACGGACTCTTCTCAATGGTACAGGGAGCTCATGTTGGGTTTAGAAGCAGGAGCTCATGTTGGGTTTAGAAGCAGGAGCTCATGTCGGGTTTAGAAGCAGGAGCTCATGTCGGGTTTAGAAGCAGGAGCTCATGCCGGGTTTAGAAGCAGGAGCTCATGTCGGGTTTAGAAGCAGGAGCTCATGTCGGGTTTAGAAACAGGGTCTCATCTGGATGGGATCCATGCCGGGTAGGGTACGTGATACACTTGTATCAGGCATTTCTTGAAAACACATCATCAGAACACCACAGGGCCCAAATCCCCACATCAGTTCCCATGACCAATGTAAAACGTATTAAACGTAACGTGAAAGGTCTGAATAGTCCCAAACAACGTAGGAGAGCCGTGAACAACTACAAACAAATAAGAGCGGACTTGGTGTTCTTACAGAAGACTCACTTTAAACGTGAATCACACCCCACTTTCTGGTACAAGTCATACCCACAATTGTTTGTTGACTTGATACCAGTGGGAAAAAAAGAGTGTAGCCATCCTACTACACAGGAACCTGCCATCCTACTACACAGGAACCTGCCATCCTACTACACAGGAACCTGCCATCCTACTACACAGGAACCTGCCATCCTACTACACAGGAACCTGCCATCCTACTACACAGGAACCTGCCATCCTACTACACAGGAACCTGCCATCCTACTACATAGGAACCTGCCATCCTACTACACAGGAACCTGCCACCCTACTACACAGGAACCTGCCACCCTACTACACAGGAACCTGCCACCCTACTACATAGGAACCTGCCATCCTACTACACAGGAACCTGCCATCCTACTACACAGGAACCTGCCACCCTACTACACAGGAACCTGCCATCCTACTACACAGGAACCTGCCATCCTACTACACAGGAACCGGCCATCCTACTACACAGGAACCTGCCATCCTACTACACAGGAACCTGCCATCCTACTACACAGGAACCTGCCACCCTACTACACAGGAACCTGCCACCCTAATACACAGGAACCTGCCACCCTACTACACAGGAACAAGTTCCTAAACTAATTAAACACACACTGACAGCAACTAGATGCTGTATTGCGGCCCAACAAAATTAGAGGTACAAAAAAAAAAAAAGGACGATGGCGTACCCTCCTGATGGAGAAACGGACAGCCCTTCTTAAGGATAAGGTGGCTACGTTTGGGGGACCTTGGAAGGCGGGGAGCGAATCCCGTGGCTCTAATATACAATTAATTACACTATAAATATCTGCAAAGCCCTCAACGTAGAAGATCCCCAAATAAAGCCAGAGCTTAATCAAATAAATCTCACCAGACTATGTGCCAAACAAAAACATCGTAAAGTCGCTGACCTGTGTCCAAGACAGGTGTGACCGTGACAATGCAAAGTATGCAAATTAAGTCTGTTTACAATAAATTGCATCTGAAAAGTACCTAACCCCCCTGGTTTTAATTGTTTGTCTTTCTGTATCTTCATTGTGATATGTATTATTGTCTTCAAATGTCCCCATTCCCCAGAGAGAGAAAAAAAAAGAAAATATTTGTTAATTACTCACAAAATTGTGCATGGACAAAGGGACATCAGCCAACACTTCCACCATCAGCTCCTCTCCCACAAGTGGCGTTATGTCCGTTTCCCAGTTTGTGAGAATCTTGCGACTTCAGCAGAGACACAAAGTAAGTTAGATCTACAAACCATTCAGCCGTTTTGTCACTGTTCTGGCTGCAGCACACCCTGGCATATCCCCCACATGCTGTTATTTCCCTAAGGAAAAACAGCCTATTTCAGCAGGGATATATCCAGCCTTCCAATTCTGAAAACAAATGCTTACCCCTGTATGAGACGATACACCGCACAGCACTCCTGGCTGAGACCCCGAACTTTCAGGGCCTTATCCAGAGAATCGTAGACAGTCATCCCAGGTCTGACATTCACCTGTGAGACAGACGATGAGAGCGCGAGACACACACACGACAGAGGGAGCGAGAGAGAGACACACACACACGACAGAGGGAGCAAGAGAGAGAGGGATCACACACACGCGAGAGAGGGAGCGAGAGAGAGAGACACACGACAGAGGGAGTGAGAGAGAGAGACACACACACACGACAGAGGGAGCGAGAGAGAGAGACACACACGCGACAGAGGGAGCGAGAGAGACACACACGCGACAGAGGGAGCGAGAGAGAGAGAGACAAACACGACAGAGGGAGTGAGAGAAAGAGACACACACACGACAGAGGGAGCGAGAGAGACACACACACGACAGAGGGAGCGAGAGAGAGAGACACACACGCGACAGAGGGAGCGAGAGAGACACACACGCGACAGAGGGAGCGAGAGAGAGAGAGACAAACACGACAGAGGGAGCGAGAGAGACACACACGACAGAGGGAGCGAGAGAGACACACACACACGACAGAGGGAGCGAGAGAGAGAGACACACACACACGACATAGGGAGCGAGAGAGAGAGACACACACACGACAGAGGGAGTGACAGAGAGAGACACACACGACAGAGGGAGAGAGACACACACACGACAGAGGGAGCGAGAGAGACACACGACAGAGGGAGTGAGAGAGGGACACACATGACAGAGGGAGCGAGAGAGACACACACACACATGACAGAGGGAGCGAGAGAGAGAGAGAGACACGACAGAGGGAGCGAGAGAGAGAGACACACACACACGACAGAGGGAGCGAGAGAGAGAGAGAGACACACACACATGACAGAGGGAGCGAGAGAGAGACACACACACACGACAGAGGGAGCGAGAGAGAGACACACACACGAGAGAGGGAGCGAGAGAGACACACGACAGAGGTAGCGAGAGAGAGAGAGACACACACACGACAGAGGGAGCGAGAGAGAGACACACATGACAGAAGGAGCGAGAGAGAGAGACACACACGACAGAGGGAGCGAGAGAGAGACACACACACACACACGACAGAGGGAGCGAGAGAGAGAGACACACACAACAGAGGGAGCGAGAGAGAGACACACACACAACAGAGGGAGCGAGAGAGAGACACACACACGACAGAGGGAGCAAGAGAGAGACACATACACGACAGAGGGAGCGAGAGAGAGAGACACACACACGACAGAGGGAGCGAGAGAGAGACACACACGACAGAGGGAGTGAGAGAGAGAGACACACACACGACAGAGGGAGAAAGAGAGACACACACACACGACAGAGGGAGCGAGAGAGAGAGACACACACGACAGAGGGAGCGAGAGAGAGAGAGACACACACACGACAGAGGGAGCGAGAGAGAGACACACACACACGACAGAGGGAGCGAGAGAGACACACACGCGACAGAGGGAGCGAGAGAGAGAGAGACAAACACGACAGAGGGAGCGAGAGAAAGAGACACACACACGACAGAGGGAGCGAGAGAGACACACACACGACAGAGGGAGCGAGAGAGAGAGGGATCACACACACGCGAGAGAGGGAGCGAGAGAGAGAGACACACGACAGAGGGAGTGAGAGAGACACACACACGACAGAGGGAGCGAGAGAGAGAGACACACACGCGACAGAGGGAGTGAGAGAGAGAGACACACACACGACAGAGGGAGCGAGAGAGAGAGACACACACGACAGAGGGAGCGAGAGAGAGAGAGACACACACACGACAGAGGGAGCGAGAGAGAGACACACACACACGACAGAGGGAGCGAGAGAGACACACACGCGACAGAGGGAGCGAGAGAGAGAGAGACAAACACGACAGAGGGAGCGAGAGAAAGAGACACACACACGACAGAGGGAGCGAGAGAGACACACACACGACAGAGGGAGCGAGAGAGAGAGAGACACACACACGACAGAGGGAGCGAGAGAGAGACACACACACACGACAGAGGGAGCGAGAGAGAGAGGGATCACACACACGCGAGAGAGGGAGCGAGAGAGAGAGACACGACAGAGGGAGTGAGAGAGACACACACACACGACAGAGGGAGCGAGAGAGAGAGACACACACGCGACAGAGGGTGCGAGAGAGACACACACGCGACAGAGGGAGCGAGAGAGAGAGAGACAAACACGACAGAGGGAGCGAGAGAGACACACACGACAGAGGGAGCGAGAGAGACACACACACACGACAGAGGGAGCGAGAGAGAGAGACACACACACACGACATAGGGAGCGAGAGAGAGTGACACACACACGACAGAGGGAGTGACAGAGAGAGACACACACGACAGAGGGAGAGAGACACACACACGACAGAGGGAGCGAGAGAGACACACGACAGAGGGAGTGAGAGAGGGACACACACGACAGAGGGAGCGAGAGAGATACACACACATGACAGAGGGAGCGAGAGAGAGAGAGACACGACAGAGGGAGCGAGAGAGAGAGACACACACGACAGAGGGAGCGAGAGAGAGAGAGACACACACACGACAGAGGGAGCGAGAGAGAGACACACACACACGACAGAGGGAGCGAGAGAGAGACACACACACGACAGAGGGAGCGAGAGAGACACACGATAGAGGTAGCGAGAGAGAGAGAGACACACACACGACAGAGGGAGCGAGAGAGAGACACACATGACAGAAGGAGCGAGAGAGAAAGACACACACGACAGAGGGAGCGAGAGAGAGACACCCACACACGACAGAGGGAGCGAGAGAGAGACACACACACAACAGAGGGAGCGAGAGAGAGACACACACACAACAGAGGGAGCGAGAGAGAGACACACACACGACAGAGGGAGCAAGAGAGAGACACACACACGACAGAGGGAGCGAGAGAGAGAGACACACACACGACAGAGGGAGCGAGAGAGAGACACACACGACAGAGGGAGTGAGAGAGAGAGACACACACACACGACAGAGGGAGAAAGAGAGACACACACACACGACAGAGGGAGCGAGAGAGAGACACACACGACAGAGGGAGCGAGAGAGAGAGAGACACACACACGACAGAGGGAGCGAGAGAGAGACACACACACACGACAGAGGGAGCGAGAGAGAGACACACACACACGACAGAGCGAGCGAGAGAGAGAGAGACACACACGACAGAGGGAGCGAGAGAGAGAGACACACACACACGACAGAGGGAGTGAGAGAGAGACACACACACAACAGAGGGAGCGTGAGAGAGACACACACACACAACAGAGGGAGCGAGAGAGAGACACACACACGACAGAGGGAGCGAGAGAGAGACACACACACGACAGAGGGAGCGAGAGAGACACACACACGACAGAGGGAGCGAGAGAGAGACACACACGACAGAGGGAGCGAGAGAGACACACACACGACAGAGGGAGTGAGAGAGAGAGACACATACACACGACAGAGGGAGCGAGAGAGAGACACGACAGAGGGAGCGAGAGAGAGACAAACACACGACAGAGAGAGAGAGACACACACACGACAGAGGGAGCAAGAGAGAGAGAGAGACACACACACACACGACAGAGGGAGCGAGAGAGAGAGACACACACACGACAGAGGGAGCGAGAGAGAGAGAGACACACGACAGAGGTAGCGAGAGAGAGACACACGACAGAGGGAGTGAGAGACACACACAACAGAGGGAGCGAGAGAGAGAGAGAGACACACACGACAGAGGGAGCGAGAGAGAGAGAGACACACGACAGAGGGAGAGAGAGAGAGAGAGAGAGAGACACACACACGACAGAGGGAGCGAGAGAGAGAGACACACACGACAGAGGGAGCGAGAGACACACACACGACAGAGGGAGCGAGAGAGAGAGACACACACACGAAAGAGGGAGCGAGAGAGAGACACACACACGAAAGAGGGAGCGAGAGAGAGAGAGACACACACGACAGAGGGAGCGAGAGAGAGAGAGACACACACACACGACAGAGGGAGCGAGAGAGAGACACACACACACACGACAGAGGGAGCGAGAGAGAGAGGCACACACACGACAGAGGGAGCGAGAGAGAGAGAGACACGACAGAGGGAGCGAGAGAGACACACGACAGAGGGAGCGAGAGAGACAGACACACACGACAGAGGGAGCGAGAGACAGACACACACGACAGAGGGAGCGAGAGAGACGCACGACAGAGGGAGCGAGAGAGACGCACGACAGAGGGAGCGAGAGAGAGACGCACGACAGAAGGAGCGAGAGAGACACACGACAGAAGGAGCGAGAGAGACACACGACAGAGGGAGCGAGAGAGAGACACACACGACAGAGGGAGCGAGAGAGAGACACGACAGAGGGAGCGAGAGAGAGACACGACAGAGGGAGCGAGAGAGAGAGACACACGACAGAGGGAGCGAGAAAGAGAGACACACGACAGAGGGAGCGAGAAAGAGAGACACACGACAGAGGGAGCGAGAAAGAGAGACACACGACAGAGGGAGCGAGAAAGAGAGACACACGACAGAGGGAGCGAGAGAGAGAGACACACGACAGAGGGAGCGAGAGAGAGAGACACACGACAGAGGGAGCGAGAGAGAGAGACACACGACAGAGGGAGCGAGAGAGAGAGACACACGACAGAGGGAGCGAGAGAGAGACACACGACAGAGGGAGCGAGAGAGAGACACACGACAGAGGGAGCGAGAGAGAGAGACACACGACAGAGGGAGCGAGTGAGAGAGACACACGACAGAGGGAGCGAGAGAGAGAGAGAGACACGACAGAGGGAGCGAGAGACACACGACAGAGGGAGCGAGAGAGAGAGACACACGACAGAGGGAGCGAGAGAGAGAGCCACACGACAGAGGGAGCGAGAGAGAGAGAGCCACACGACAGAGGGAGCGAGAGAGACACACGACAGAGGGAGCGAGAGAGACATACGACAGAGGGAGAGAGAGAGACACACGACAGAGGGAGCGAGAGAGAGAGACACACGACAGAGGGAGCGAGAGAGAGAGACACACGACAGAGGGAGCGAGAGAGAGAGACACACGACAGAGGGAGCGAGAGAGAGAGACACACGACAGAGGGAGCGAGAGAGAGAGACACACGACAGAGGGAGCGAGAGAGAGAGACACACGACAGAGGGAGCGAGAGAGAGAGACACACGACAGAGGGAGCGAGAGAGAGAGACACACGACAGAGGGAGCGAGAGAGAGAGACACACGACAGAGGGAGAGAGAGAGAGAGACACACGACAGAGGGAGAGAGAGAGAGAGACACACGACAGAGGGAGCGAGAGAGAGAGACACACGACAGAGGGAGCGAGAGAGAGAGACACACGACAGAGGGAGCGAGAGAGACACACGACAGAGGGAGCGAGAGAGAGAGACACACACGACAGAGGGAGCGAGAGAGAGACACACGACAGAGGGAGCGAGAGAGAGACGCACGACAGAGGGATCGCGAGAGAGAGACGCACGACAGAGGGAGCGAGAGAGACGCACGACAGAGGGAGCGAGAGAGACGCACGACAGAGGGAGCGAGAGAGACGCACGACAGAGGGAGCGAGAGAGAGAGACGCACGACAGAGGGAGCGAGAGAGAGACGCACGACAGAGGGAGCGAGAGAGAGACGCACGACAGAGGGAGCGAGAGAGAGACGCACGACAGAGGGAGCGAGAGAGAGACGCACGACAGAGGGAGCGCGAGAGAGAGACACACGACAGAGGGAGCGCGAGAGAGAGACACACGACAGAGGGAGCGCGAGAGAGAGACACACGACAGAGGGAGCGCGAGAGAGAGACACACGACAGAGGGAGCGCGAGACAGAGAGACGACAGAGGGAGCGCGAGACAGAGAGACGACAGAGGGAGCGCGAGAGAGAGACGACAGAGGGAGCGAGAGAGAGAGACACACACGACAGAGGGAGCGAGCGAGAGAGAGACACACGATAGAGGGAGCGAGAGAGAGACGCACGACAGAGGGAGCGAGAGAGAGACGCACGACAGAGGGATCGCGAGAGAGAGACGCACGACAGAGGGAGAGAGAGAGACGCACGACAGAGGGAGCGAGAGAGAGAGACGCACGACAGAGGGAGCGAGAGAGAGACACACGACAGAGGGAGCGCGAGAGAGAGACACACGACAGAGGGAGCGCGAGAGAGAGACACACGACAGAGGGAGCGCGAGAGAGAGAGACGACAGAGGGAGCGCGAGACAGAGAGACGACAGAGGGAGCGCGAGAGAGAGACGCACGACAGAGGGATCGCGAGAGAGAGACGCACGACAGAGGGAGCGAGAGAGAGAGACGCACGACAGAGGGAGCGAGAGAGAGACGCACGACAGAGGGAGCGCGAGAGAGAGACACACGACAGAGGGAGCGCGAGAGAGAGACACACGACAGAGGGAGCGCGAGAGAGAGACACACGACAGAGGGAGCGCGAGAGAGAGACACACGACAGAGGGAGCGCGAGAGAGAGACACACGACAGAGGGAGCGCGAGAGAGAGACACACGACAGAGGGAGCGCGAGAGAGAGACACACGACAGAGGGAGCGCGAGAGAGAGACACACGACAGAGGGAGCGCAAGAGAGAGACACACGACAGAGGGAGCGCGAGAGAGAGACACACGACAGAGGGAGCGCGAGAGAGAGAGACGACAGAGGGAGCGCGAGACAGAGAGACGACAGAGGGAGCGCGAGAGAGAGACGACAGAGGGAGCGTGAGAGAGAGACACGACAGAGGGAGCGCGAGAGAGAGAGACGACAGAGGGAGCGCGAGAGAGAGACGACAGAGGGAGCGAGAGAGAGAGACACACGACAGAGGGAGCGAGAGAGAGAGACACACGACAGAGGGAGCGAGAGAGAGAGACACACGACAGAGGGAGCGAGAGAGAGACACACGACAGAGGGAGCGAGAGAGAGAGACACACGACAGAGGGAGCGAGAGAGAGAGACACACGACAGAGGGAGCGAGAGAGAGAGACACACGACAGAGGGAGCGAGAGAGAGAGACACACGACAGAGGGAGCGAGAGAGAGAGACACACGACAGAGGGAGCGAGAGAGAGAGACACACGACAGAGGGAGCGAGAGAGAGAGACACACGACAGAGGGAGCGCGAGAGAGAGACACGACAGAGGGAGCGCGAGAGAGAGACACACGACAGAGGGAGAGCGAGAGAGAGACACACGACAGAGGGAGCGCGAGAGAGAGACACACGACAGAGGGAGAGCGAGAGAGAGACACACGACAGAGGGAGCGCGAGAGAGAGACACACGACAGAGGGAGCGCGAGAGAGAGACACACGACATAGGGAGCGCGAGAGCCGACAGAGGGAGCGCGAGAGAGCCGACAGAGGGAGCGCGAGAGAGACGACAGAGGGAGCGCGAGAGAGCGCGAGAGAGACGACAGAGGGAGCGCGAGAGAGACGACAGAGGGAGCGCGAGAGAGACGACAGAGGGAGCGCGAGAGAGACGACAGAGGGAGCGCGAGAGAGACGACAGAGGGAGCGCGAGAAAGACGACAGAGGGAGCGCGAGAGAGACGACAGAGGGAGCGCGAGAAAGACGACAGAGGGAGCGCGAGAGAGACGACAGAGGGAGCGCGAGAGAGACGACAGAGGGAGCGCGAGAGAGAGACGACAGAGGGAGAGACGACAGAGGGAGCGCGAGAGATGACAGAGGGAGCGCGAGAGAGAGAGACGACAGAGGGAGCGCGAGAGAGAGAGACGACAGAGGGAGCGCGAGAGAGAGAGACGACAGAGGGAGCGCGAGAGAGAGAGACGACAGAGGGAGCGCGAGAGAGAGACGACAGAGGGAGCGCGAGAGAGAGACGACAGAGGGAGCGCGAGAGAGAGAGACGACAGAGGGAGCGCGAGAGAGAGAGACGACAGAGGGAGCGCGAGAGAGACAGAGACGACAGAGGGAGCGAGAGAGACAGAGACGACAGAGGGAGCGAGAGAGACAGAGACGACAGAGGGAGCGAGAGAGACAGAGACGACAGAGGGAGCGGGAGAGACAGAAACGACAGAGGGAGCGAGAGAGACAGCAGACAGGCAGACAGACAGCCAGACAGGCAGACAGTGAGCGACAGACAGGCAGACAGCCAGACAGGCAGACAGCGAGCGACAGAAAGGACAGGCAGACAGCGAGCGACAGACAGCGAGCGACAGACAGACAGCGAGCGACAGACAGACAGCGAGCGACAGACAGACAGCGAGCGACAGACAGCGAGCGACAGACAGACAGCGAGCGACAGACAGCGAGCGACAGACAGACAGCGAGCGACAGACAGCGAGCGACAGACAGTCAGTGAGCGACAGACAGACAGCGTGAGTGAGCGAGCCACAGTGAGCGAGTGACAGCCAGCCAGCAAACGCGCGAGCGACAGACAGACAGTGATCGAGCGAGAGACAGACAGTGAGCGAGATAGTTAGAACACTACAGAAACAAAGAATAAAATAAAACAAAATAAAATAAAACTGACAAAGAAAATAACACTGAACTGCAAACACAATCACAAAGAAAAACATTTTGAACTATGCAACCTTATATAATAAGTGCTAAGTGGATGCAAATAAACACATTAATAACACTGAATGTTTTTTGTGGACATATATAAAACTCCAAACTGCTTTCCCTGCAGCCCAAGGTTATGCTACCCTCACTCACCCTGAGTATAATGTGTAAAGTAAATAAATACGGGAAAAACCTATAGCGCAAAAACAATTCGTATAAAAATATAATCCCGCCCCCTCCACCCCCCCACCTCTCCAAGGAAGGAGGACGGGCAGGATGTTGGAGAGGTAAATGGGAGTACCCAGGAGTCTATTCCATTCTAGCGCAGGCGTTTAATCGCTCATATAAAGACACTACCTTGTGAGTTTAACACTGTGGGGTGGGGGGTTTATATTTTTCATATGGATAGCGCTATAGGTATTTCTCTTTTTCCAATTTTTGGACAATCACAAAGAAAACCAGCAATAGAGGCAATTACACACACAGCCTAAAAAGGAAGACAGACCCTTAGAAACACACAGACTGACAAGCCCTGGAAGAGTTACAGTATAAGAAAGGTCACCAACAAATCTTACCACTGTCCTCTGCTGGTTTGGAAGATACACTTTGACCGTCCCCCCTGACTTGCCCTCTGTCAGTTGGGCTTCACTCAGTGTGGTCCCTTCGTATGGAGGAGGCCCTCGGGCCCCAGGGCTTGGCAACTCCAGGACAGCAGCCGAGAGCATGACTGCACTCCCCTTCCCCAACTCTCGAGAGAGGGAGCCCAATGCACCGTTTCCAAGGGTGCCCGGAGGTGTCGGAGAGCGCTTCATTGGTTACCTTGGGGGCGAGGGGGGTAAAATGAGAGCTTACAAGGAAGGGGGAGAGAGAGAGAGAGGGAGGGAGAGGGGGGGAGAGAGAGAGAGGGAGGGAGAGGGAGGGATAAGCAAAATGGAGAAAAATACTCGATTAGAAAACCAACTTATTCTATGCGCCAATTTTTTATTTTCTCTAAAGCTCTTCTCGTCTATTTTCTCCCCATTCCATTCTTGTACCATGAAATGACGAATCTTGTATATAAAACCTGCTGTGCGGTGTACCATTTGGTGAAACAGGGAGATAGCTCTGAGCTTCAGTACAGGTTTGAACAAGAGAGGAACAAGAATACGATATATTGGGAAAAGAGGGAGAGAAATACAGAACAATGAGAAATAAGAACAAAGGAGATTGTTGGGGCAAAGAAAGTATATAATCACAGAAAGGGTGGAAGAGTATCAAACTGTGACGTGCTTTGAATCCCATAGGAAGAAAAGCGCTATATTAAGTTACTATTATTAGTGCAGTGAATGGAAAAGCACTGGAGTGAGCGCAGCATGTCCGGTCCACACAAGCGGATAAGAGGTCATGGGAATGTTATGTGCGGCTTATTTGTCACCTCTATCTACGCTGATCCTCGGGTCTCTACCCAAGAGGTGCGCAAACTGGGGGCGCAAGATTGTTTAGGGTGGGCGCAGGCAGCAAGGGCGATTTTGCAGAGAAGCAGTGGCGCTGTGCTGCACAGCTCATGCTGCACAGCTTATGTTGCACAGCTCATGCGCTGCGCAGCTCATGTTGCGCAGCTCATGTTGCACAGCTCATGTTGCGCAGCTCATGTTGCACAGCTCATGCTGCACAGCTCATGCTGCACAGCTCATGTTGCACAGCTCATGCTGCGCAGCTCATGTTGCACAGCTCACGTTGCACAGCTCATGTTGCACAGCTCATGCTGCACAGGCTTTGACTTGCTGAATGCCGCGTGATGAGGTGAGTGTGTGAGACATGGAGAGGTGGAAGAGAGACATGGAGAGGTGGGAGACTTATTGGGAGGGAGGGGGAGAGAAAGAGAGACATGGAGAGGTGGGAGACATATTGGGAGGGAGGGGGAGAGAAAGAGAGACATGGAGAGGTAGGAGACATATTGGGAGGGAGGGGGACAGAAAGAGAGACATGGAGAGGTGGGAGACATATTGGGGGGAGGGGGAGAGAAAGAGACATGGAGAGGTGGGAGACATATTGGGGGGAGGGGGAGAGGTGGGAGACATATTGGGGGGAGAGAAAGAGACATGGAGAGGTGGGAGAGGAGATTTTAAACTAGGAAGGAGGGGGGAGGGGAATGAAACAGATAATGAACTAAATGGAATAGAGGAGGAGACAAGGTGGTATGGAGGTAGAATGGGGGCAAGTGCGAGTTTGACAAACAGTGAGACACCCACAGTAAATAGAGATAATACTAGAAAACTTCTAAAGACTAAACCAAGTGGGCTGAAAAAAAACCTGAAATGCATGCTTGCTAATGCAAGAAGCCTGACAGATAAAATGGGGGAGCTTGAATTAATAGCTGCAAGGGAGCAGTATGATATCATAGGCATTACTGAAACATAATGGGATGAAACTCATGGCTGGACAGTTAATTTAGAGGGTTATTCCCTTTTTCGGATGGATCAAGCAAATAGAAGGGGAGGTAGAGTATGTCTATATGTTAAACCGGATCTAAAACCTATTATAAAGGGATGATGTTTATGAAGGGAATGATGAAAATATAGAGACTTTGTGGATAGAAATTAGCAGTGGAGGTAAAAGTATAAAGAAAATGTTTGTGGGAATATGCTATAAACCACCAAATATCTGTGAGATTGAGGAAGCTAAAATACTTTTGCAAATGGAAAAGGCATCAAAACTGGGTCATGTTTGCATAATGGGGGATTTTAATTATCCAGACAGACTGGGGCAATGAGATTAGCGTTACAACAAAATGAAACAGGTTTTTGGGGGTGCTTAAAGATAATTATATGACCCAAATTATTGAGGAACCAACCAGGAGAGGGGCAATACTGGATTTGGTCATATCAAACAATGTAGAAGTAATAACAAATATTCAAGTCCTGGAACATTTGGGTAACAGTGATCATAGCATGGTCTCATTTGAAATAAATTATCAAAAAATAGATTTCTTGGGTTCAACAAAGACCTTAAACTTTAGAAAGGCAGATTTTAATAAACGGAGGTCTAATCTAGTAGTAATACACTGGGATAATGTTTTTGCAGGGAAAATGTAGAAGATAAAGGGGCAGTGTTTAAAACATTGTTAGAAAAGCACACTTATCAGTGTATATCCTTGGGTAATAAGTATAAAAGAAATAAGTCAAAACCAATGTGGCTAAATAAACAGGTAGGGAGGAAATGGACAAGAAGAGGAAGGCGTTTAGATTCTTTAAGTCGGAAGGGACAGAGACACCGTATCAGAATTATAAGGAATGTAACAAAAATTGAAAAAGTTCAATCAAATTAGCAAAAATGGATAATGAAAAAAGGATTGCAATAGAAAGTAAGGTCAACCCTAAAAAAATTCTTTAAGTACCTTAATAACAAAAAAATGAGAAAAGAAAATATAGGACCCTTTCAGTGTGAGATGGGTAGGCAGATTATTATTGGAGATAAGGAAAAAGCTGAGGTATTAAACAAATTCTTTGCCTCTGTGTTTACCAGGGAAGAATCAAGTTCAATAGTAGTGCCGCAGGAGGAAGCCACAACCTCCATATTAATGAACAATTGGATAACTGAGGAAGAAGTTCATAAGCGACTTGAAAAAATTAAAGTAAATAAGGCACCTGGCCCCGATGGCATACATCCAAGAGTTCTCAAGGAGTTAAGCTCAGTAATAGCCAAACCATTATATTTAATATTCAAGGACTCCATTTCCACAGGCTCAGTACCACAAGAATGGCGTAAAGCAGATGTGGTGCCTATATTTAAAAAGGGAGCTAGATCACAACCGGGGAATTACAGACCTGTAAGCCTGACTTCAATAGTAGGGAAACTACTTGAAGGTTTAATACGGATAATATTCAGGAATACCTAATGGAAAATAAAATTATTAGTAATAGTCAGCATGGATTTATGAAGGATAGATCATGCCAAACTAACCTTATTTGTTTCTTTGAGGAGGTAAGTAGGAATTTAGACCAGGGTAATGCAGTTGATCTGGTCTACTTAGATTTTGCAAAGGCTTTTGAAACAGTTTCACAAAAGAGGTTGGTGTACAAAATAAAGAAAATTGGACTCAGTAATAAAATATGCACCTGGATTGAAAACTGGTTAAAAGACAGACAACAGAGGGTTGTCATAAATGGAACTTTTTCAGGTTGGGCTAAAGTCGTGAGTGGAGTACTTCACGGATCGGTACTGGGACCCCTCCTTTTTAATTTGTTTATTAATGACCTTGAGGTTGGGGATCGAGAGCAAAGTCTCCATCTTTGCTGATGATACTAAATTGTGTAAAGTAATAGAATCAGAGCAGGATGTAATTTCTCTTCAGAAGGACTTGGAGAGACTGGAAACGTGGGCAGGTAAATGGCAGATGAGGTTTAATACAGATACATGTAAGGTTATGCATTTGGGATGCAAGAATAAAAAGGCGACTTACAAATTAAATGGGGATAAATTGGGGGAATCCTTGATGGAGAAGGATTTAGGAGTGCTTGTAGACAGCAGGGCTTAGCAATAGTGCCCAATGTCATGCAGTAGCTGCAAAGGCAAACACGATCTTATCTTGCATCCAAACGGGCAATGGATGGAAGGGAAGGTAAACATTATTATGCCTCTTTACAAAGCACTAATAAGACCACACCTTGAATATGGAGTACAATTTTGGGCACCAATACTAAGAAAAGACATTATGGAACTAGAGAGAGTGCAGAGAAGAGCCACCAAATTAATAAAGGGGATGGACAATCTAACTTATGAGGAGAGGCTAGCTAAATTAGATTTATTTACATTAGAAAAGAGGCGTCTAAGAGGGGATAGGATAACTATATACAAATATATTCGGGGACAATACAAGAGCTTTCAAAAGAACTATTCATCCCACGGGCAGTACAAAGGACTCAGGGCCATCCCTTATGGTTGGAGGAAAGGAAATTTCACCAGCAACAAAGGAAAGGGTTCTTTACAGTAAGGGCAGTTACAACGTGGAATTAATTACCCATGGAGACTGTGATGGCAGATACAATAGGGTTCTTCAAAAAAAGGTTGGACATCTATTTTGATGGGAAAGGTATACAGGGATATACCAAATAAGTATACATGGTAAGGATGTTGATCCAGGGATTAATCCGATTGCCAATTCTTGGAGTCAGGAAGGAATTAATTTTTCCCCTTAGTGGGGTTTTTTGTTTGCCTTCCTCTGGATCAATAAGTAAGTATAGATATAGGATAAAGTATCTGTTGTCTAGATTTAGCATGGGTTGAACTTGATGGACCGATGCCTTTTTTCAACCTCATCGACTATGTAACATATTGGGGGGGAAGGGAGTAGAAAGATATACATGGGGAGGTGGGAGACATATGGGGGTGGAGAGAGGAGAGACACTTGGGGGGAAGGAGAGAGAGAGAGAGAGAGAGAGAGAGAGAGAGAGAGAGAGAGGAGAGAGAGAGAGGCGAAAGAGAGAGACTGGGGAAGGTGAGAGAGAGAGAGACTTGGGGGGGAAGGTGAGAGAGACTGGGGGGAAGGTGAGATAGAGAGACTGGGGGGAAGGTGAGAGAGAGAGAGACTGGGGGGGAAGGTGAGAGAGAGAGAGACTGGGGGGAAGGTGAGAGAGAGAGACTGGGGGGGGAAGGTGAGAGAGAGAGACTGGGGGGAAGGTGAGAGAGAGAGACTGGGGGGGAAGGTGAGAGAGAGAGACTGGGGGGAAGGTGAGAGAGAGACTGGGGGGAAGGTGAGAGAGAGAGAGACTGGGGGGAAGGTGAGAGAGAGAGAGACTGGGGGGAAGGTGAGAGAGAGAGAGAGAGAGACTGGGGGGAAGGTGAGAGAGAGAGAGACTGGGGGGAAGGTGAGAGAGAGAGAGACTGGGGGAAGGTGAGAGAGAGAGAGACTGGGGGGAAGGTGAGAGAGAGACTGGGGGGAATGTGAGAGAGAGAGAGAGAGAGAGACTGGGGGGAAGGCGAGAGAGAGACTGGGGGGAAGGCGAGAGAGAGACTGGGGGAAGGTGAAGAGAGAGAGACTGAGGGGAAGGTGAGAGAGAGACTGGGGGGAAGGTGAGAGAGAGAGGACTGGGGGGAAGGTGAGAGAGAGAGAGACTGGGGGGAGGTGAGAGAGAGAGAGACTGGGGGAAGGTGAGAGAGAGAGGACTGGGGGGAAGGTGAGAGAGAGAGAGACTGGGGGGGAAGGTGAGAGAGAGAGACTGGGGGAGGTGAAAGAGAGAGAGACTGGGGGGAAGGTGAGAGAGAGAGACACTGGGGGGAAGGTGAGAGAGACAGAGACTGGGGGGAAGGTGAGAGAGAGAGAGACTGGGGGGAAGGTGAGAGAGAGAGAGACTGGGGGGAAGGTGAGAGAGAGAGAGACTGGGGGAAGGTGAGAGAGACAGAGACTGGGGGAAGGTTGAGAGAGAGAGACTGGGGGGAAGGTGAGAGAGAGAGAGACTGGGGGGAAGGTGAGAGAGAGAGAGACTGGGGGGAAGGTGAGAGAGACTGGGGGGAAGGTGAGAGAGAGAGAGACTGGGGGAAGGTGAGAGAGAGTGAGACTGGGGGGAAGGTGAGAGAGAGAGAGAGAGACTGGGGGTATGGTGAGAGAGAGAGACTGGGGGGAAGGTGAGAGAGAGAGAGACTGGGGGGAAGGTGAGAGAGAGAGAGACTGGGGGGAAGGTGAGAGAGAGAGAGACTGAGGGGAAGGTGAGAGAGAGAGACTGGGGGGAAGGTGAGAGAGAGACTGGGGGGAAGGTGAGAGAGAGAGAGACTGGGGGAAGGTGAGAGAGAGAGAGACTGGGGGGAAGGTGAGAGAGAGAGAGACTGGGGGGAAGGGTGAGATAGAGAGAGGACGGGGGGAAGGTGAGAGAGAGAGAGACTGGGGGGAAGGTGAGAGAGAGAAAGACTGGGGGGAAGGTGAGAGAGAGAGAGACTGGGGGGAAGGTGAGAGAGAGAGAGACTGGGGGGAAGGTGAGAGAGAGAGAGACTGGGGGAAGGTGAGAGAGAGAGAGACTGGGGGGAAGGTGATAGAGAGAGAGACTGGGGGGAAGGTGAGAGAGAGAGAGACTGGGGGGAAGGTGAGAGAGAGAGTGGGTGAAGGTGAGAGAGAGACTGGGGGGGGAAAGTGAGAGAGAGAGAGGACTGGGGGAAAGTGAGAGACACTGGGAGGAAGATGAGAGACACTGGGGGAAAGTGTGTGTGAGAGAGAGAGAGAGAGAGAGAGAGAGAGAGAGAGAGAGAGAGAGAGAGAGAGAGAGAGAGAGAGAGAGAGAGAGAGAGAGAGAGAGAGAGAGAGAGAGAGAGAGAGAGAGAGAGAGAGAGACTGGGGTGAAGGTGAGAGAGAGAGATACTGGGGGGAAGGTGAGAGACACTGGGGGGAAGGTGAGAGAGAGAAACTGGGGGGAAGGTGAGAGAGACACCTGGGGGGAAGGTGAGACAGGGATACTGGGGGGAAGGTGAGAGAGAGAAACTGGGTGGAAGGTGAGAGAGACACTGGGGGGAAGGTGAGAGAGAGAAACTGGGGGGAAGGTGAGAGAGAGACACTGGGGGGGAAGGTGAGAGAGAGATACTGGGGGGGAAGGTGAGAGAGAGACACTGGGGGGGAAGGGTGAGAGAGAGACACTGGGGGGAAGGTGAGAAAGAGACACTGGGGGGAAAGTGAGAGACAGAAACTGGGGGGAAAGTGAGAGACAGAAACTGGGGGAAAGTGAGAGACAGAAAATGGGGGGAAAGTGAGAGAGAGACACGGGGGGAAAGGGGGGGGAAAGGGAGACGTGGGGGAAAGGGAGACGGGGGAAAGGGAGACGGGGGGGAAAGTGAGACGGGAGGAGGGGGAAAGAGGGAGACGGGAGAGACGGGGGAAGAGGGAGACGGGGGGGGGGGGGGAAGAGGAGACGGGGGGGGGGAAGAGGGCGACGGGGGGGGAAGAGGGAGGACGGGGGGGGAAGAGGGAGACGGGGGGAAAGAGGGAGACGGGGGGAAGAGGGAGACGGGGGGGAAGAGGGAGACGGGGGGAAGAGGGAGACGGGTGGGGTAAAAGAGGGAGACGGGTGGGGTAAAGAGGGAGACGGGTGGGGGTAAAGATGGAGACGGGTGGGAGTAAAGAGGGAGACGGGGGGGGGGAGAGGGAGACAGGAGACGGAAGAGGGAGACGGGGGGGGGGGGGGAAGAGGGAGACGGGGGGGAAGAGGGAGACGGGGGGGGAAGAGGGAGACGGGGGGGAAGAGGGAGACGGGGGGAAGAGGGAGACGGGGGGAAAAGGGAGGAGGGGGGGAAAAGGGAGGAGGAGGGGTAGAGGGGGAGGGGGGTGAAGAGGAAGACGGGGTGGGGGAAGAGGGAGACGGGGGGGGGAAGAGGGAGACGGGGGGAAGGGAGGGAGACGGGGGGAAGAGGGAGACGGGGGGGGAAGAGGGAGACGGGGGGGGAAGAGGGAGACGGGGGGGGAAGGAGGGAGACGGGTGGGGAAGAGGAGACGGGGGGGGAAGAGGGAGACGGGGGGGAAGAGGGAGACGGGGGGGGAAGAGGGAGACGGGGGGGGGGAAAGAGGGAGACGGAGGGGGGGTGAAGAGGGAG